>NW_013525513.1:942827-1039039 GCF_000836215.1 Papilio polytes
ATTTTGTTTTGTTTTTAGTGCATTTTGTTTTGTTTTTCGTGTATTTTGTTTGGAAGTCGGTTTTGTTTTTTTATTAAAAAGTTTTTAATAACAAGTTTGGCATATATTAAAATGTCTGTCGTCTTATCTTAATTTTAGCAATTTGTCTAGACATTTTAACAATGTGTCAGAAGTTAAATGACTAGCAATTGCTTTGAAATATATTACGAAATGCATCGAATTTGTCCAGAGTCGAATAGTTTACATTTACTCTATATATCTACTGAATTAAAGATTTATCACACAAGTTGCTTTACGAAATCGAACTGATTGAATTCGAAGTTACAAGAATTTATGAATAAAGGATTTATTCAGGAACAGTTTTGATTTGAAATCTTGGATCAATGACTCTTACAAACTTTGTGCTGTCATTTCCAAGCGACCTATCAATTTAATAGAGACTGTCTCGAAATTATAAATTCAATTAAAATTGAACACTAAAAGATACATGTCATTAAGAAGTCCAGGAAGAAATAATAAATACAACAGAAATAGAAATGCTCAAGGCGCGTTAGAACAGTCCTATCGACTCTGAATAAAAAACGATCGTGGCTCGTGCTGTAAAATAAATTTCCATACGGACCGAGGTTTATTACATAAGCAGAGCAATAATAAACAATCGAGCTTGTGTATAAATAACTCGAGTTAGACAGGCGCATTCGCAGCGACGTCCGCGGATATTGAAACTAAATCATTTCATACGTGATCAGAGCTCTTACAGCGCTAATGAACTTTAAGTATAAATTGATTAGTCTTAAGCGATATTTAATATCCGGGAAATGGAATAATGTATGAATACCTGTAAAGATTTTCTTATTTGATTAACATGTAACATGTCAAACGAACACTATTTCTTAGAGGAAGAATCTTCGTAGCTCTGTTAGCAATTTACTGTATTGTGAATTGTATTTTCACAAGTTTATTTGATTCGTTTATTGTTCTTAATTCGATAATCATACTAGTATAATAAATGCGAAAAGATGGATGGTTGTTTGTTAGAGTTTGTAGGCTTAGCTGCTGGACGGAATTGAATTGATGAAATTTGGCATAGACAGAGAAGATAGTCTAGGACACATTGGCTACTTCCTCTTGTTTTTTTTTTTAATTCCACGGGGACGGAGTCGCGGGCAAAAGATATCTTTTATAATTAAAGTTTTATTCTTCATCCTCACATTCTGTTTAACAATATTAATCCTTTAATTTCTGATTTTACACATATATAGGGGATCGTCATGATGATTTCATAGTCAAGCATTATCCAATTTTTAATTCACAGAATTAATTGAAAAGAAATCAATTTTTCACAACACATTAAATAAGCAAGTACACGGAAGGGTTTCTAAAGCATAATCGTAATATCAAACTAATACTTCGCGAAGGGGGCGATAATAATTCAGAGATTCGTGACAATGAAATATTGAACAACAATTAATAAAGGAGCGGAAATCCTTTATTTAAATCACAATTAGATATTCAATTAAATATAGAACAAAATGTATAGGACGCAGTGACGTGTACGGTATGCGGCACAAGGCGCGGCGAGTCAAGGTAAGGGGTCACCGAGAGAAAGGCGGCTACTCTGATGTCTATATTAATTTTAATCTACTTCAGTTATTAATAGCAACCGTAAACAAACATGCGTCAGTTAAATTCCACACATGTGTTTTTAACTTGATGTGTTAATCTCGTTTGGCAGTTTGGACATTTTAAAAATGCATAACGACAAGTTATCTGACCAGGTGGGTATAAGTGAAACTAAATTTTGATGGCTCGCTATCCTTTTATGTCATTTATTTTTCAAATTTTTCAAATAGCTTTCGCCCGCGACTCCGTCCGCGTTGGATTAAAAAAAAACAAAAGCGAGTAGCCTATGTGTTCTTCCAGACTATCATCTACACTACATCTGTAACAAATTTCATCGAAATCGGTTAAGCCGTTTAGGCTACAAACTCTAACAAACATCCATCCATTCATTTAAACTTTCGCATTTATAATATAAGTAAGATTCATTAATTATAATTAACAAAGACAAATTGATTAACTTTTGTCTATTATCAAAGTCGATTGCGATTGTTCAATTTAATAACACACTATTAGATACAGTGGGTGTTCTATTATCTACATTTAGCCTACGCGTTGTTATAAGATTTATCATTGTAATAAAACACCAAAGTCTTAAACATAAGGATTAAATAATTATTGTTCAGTGTATAATTGGGTCGATAATTTTAATTTTTTTTCAATGCGCTTGTTAATAATGATCGAAGTCTAGAAATTATAAGGAAACAGTTTTCACAAGGATAAAGTTATTAGATTGTAACATCAAAATAGACAGAACAAAATAGCCGTGGATTTTGCTGCCAGCAAAATCATATTATCGTCACTATAAGTCTCTTTAAAAAACAGTACATTTTTGGACAGATATTGGCAAACGAAACCTACGGTTAACAAAAACAAAGAGTTACTCTCCACAATGATAAATTCTGAGATTAATCGCAATCGAATGAACAGAACAATACATCGGTTATTAGATTCGTTAATTCGAATCGATTCCTTCAAATTAATTAACACGTATTTTGACAAGATTTGTAAACGATTGTGACAGTAGTCTTGTAGAATGTAATAAATATTTAATGATACTATGTGCTCAAATCACAGATAACGATATGGCTAAGTCTCCTTAAATCACTTGTTCTATTATTGAAATCGTGGTATCGATTTCTCGGTACATTAAATCGGTATGTCTGTCAGATCTAGATCTGATATCCCTCAATAAATTGTTGCTCCTAACTAATTATATTTAGATTAAAATGCCAATTGTATTTGAGAGGTGAAATGAAAACCAAATTGGCTACACAATTGTTACAACTTAAAGCTTATAAGATGAAAATTACCTTGTAGTAGTTTTGGTTCTAAGAACATTGTTCAAGTGTACTGTTTATGAATGTTGACAACTGTTGATGTATATTTCTATCACAAAACACTAGTGTTTCAGAGTATTAATGGACAATAAATAAAAATCGTTAAAGAGTACGTTTCTTTAGACGAAAAATGTCACAGGATCAATATACGATATCACATTGTCGAAATAAATAAATGGTTTTAGCCCGCGACTTTATTCATGCGGGATGAAAAAAAAAACATCGATAATGTAGCTTCATGACACATATAAAAGAATTCTGTTTAGTAGCTGATTTTATTTACTGACAAAAATACAAATTGAATTTACAATATTAGTGTAGATTTTAAAATAAGGGTAATGGGTACACCTAATGTCATACTCTAAAATGTCAATTTAAAGACAGGATATGAAAACTGCATTGACATATTTCAGCAAGTCCAATGTTTAAGATCCATTTATTAGATAAGCATTACAAATATTGATATTGATAAAATCTGCAATGTATGAGGAACTATCATGGAAGGGGACCAAAACATTACCGTCAATACATTTAACAGTGAAATTCCACTGCCGTAAGTTTTGTACATGTTACGTTGTATTTTTTGGGATAATGCAGTGGAAATCGATCAAGAAAGCTGTAGTCAGAATAAATGCACGATGTAATGATAAATGATAGAAAACATGAAAGAAGGATAAGTGAAGCAAAATAACTAAAGACAGATTTTTCAAATCTATACTAATATCACAAAGAGGAAAGATTGTCTTTTTGTATGTATCGAAATTAATCAAAAACTACCGGACTGATTTCAAAAATACTTGCACCATTAAAAAGATATGTTATCACTGAGTAACATAGGCTATATTTTTTTAATTTCACACGGGCGAAGTCGCGACCAACAGCCAGTATAAAAGAAAATTTGTAAATTTTCTGTAATAATCATATCCAATGGACATCCCACGGATATTGGGTATATAGGTAATAGGAATTCCATTCACAACAGGCGGCCGAGTTGTAATTCAGTTAAGCAAACAAAACGCCGGATTAGTCATATACTCTATTGTCCACCGCTGTCGGTCTACGAGCTTTATCTTAATTGACTGCGATTTGATTTAGTAGCGTTATACACGCCAATAGAAACTGGCATCTTCCAAAATTTATTACCACCTTACGCTCTTAAGAATAAGTACCAAATTTGATTAACACTTGATAAAAAACTGCAGAAATATATTGGTAATATAAAAGTAATTACAAATTTAATATTGCAGTTAATAAAAACATTTGTAAGTGTATTATGAGATACTTTATATTTTATTGGTTGTAAAATAAAAGTTTTTCAGCGCGTGTTCGCGAGTGGCGCCCGGGGCGACAAGATATGCCGTTACATATATGACACGTCTACGCAACAAGGATATCAGATGGTTATCAATAGGGTGTATAAGCGTGGGATTTCACGGTCAACACCCGCAATAAAACTTATTGTTAACTCTTTTTTCTCAAAGGGTACGAGAGAGATAGCAAGATGTTTTTCATACTAGCGTCCGGCTATACAAACCTACTTTAAACCAACAACTGGGCAGAAATGTACCGTAAATGTTCCTTGATCATTATCTTTAATTATATTTTTTACAAACTCTATAAGGAATGTGTTAGAATTATTCATTGAGTAAATTCTAGTTAGCTTTCGGTTGCCAACTGTTGGATTTTAGCGTCAATTTATTTGGCTTTGATTGCGTAAATTCAATTTGATACGGTTGGTGCTAAATATTTCAAATTTAGTTATAGAAACGATTTATGGTGACTGAAATATTTTTAACTCAATAATGCAAATAACTTAATGTGAAAGTTTAGATGGATGGTTGGATTGATGTTTGTTAGAGTTTGTAGCCTAAACTGCTGAACGGATCCTAATGAAATTTGGCATACTTGGTTTTATTTTTTTTAATACCACGCGGACGGAGTCGCGGGTGAAAGCTAGTATGTTTACATTTATTTCAAAGAATTAGACTGTAGATAAAATTTCTGTAATTTCGTATTATAAATCTCGCTTATTCATTAATCATTTGGCAGTTTGTCGTACTTATCTAATGAATGCTTAGTTAAAATATGAGATAGAGACAAATCGATTGAAATTGGTGTATACTCGGCTATAAATACAGTGGCAACTTTTTGCGATTTATTACAATTGTACAATATTCTAACTAGAGAAGTCAGTATAATAATTAAAATAGTAAATCTCGAGATGAGCCTAAAATAAAAGTACTATAGAACTATAATTGTAACAACAAAACTTTTGTCTAAACGGAAAACTACACGACTGGCTAAGTCTTGCACAAAAGATGCAATTTTTCACCGAAAGATAAAGTCCCGCCCGCGACAGGCAAGTTAAGGAGCTGTCCTATTAGACTTTGTTTAGTCCAGACCACCATGCTCGGGTATTTAGTTTCATTGATATGTCTTGTTGCGAAGCCGGACATTTGTAAGTGTTCTTAATGCGCCGATTACGGTTAAGTACCCCCATGTGTTTAATGTCTGAAATATCACAAACTAAGTGTTCGGGTCCTCAGTTATTCAAAACGTCTGAGTTTGTCGTGATGCTCGCGATTTCTCGAATCTTACTATTTCGTTAAAAGTTCGTGGGAACGATTTATTTGTGGATATTCCTTATTTTCCATTTAGCTTAAGCGTGACTTCATAAAATATCATTGTTTAAAACACCAAAATAAACCCCTCGAGCTTGAGTTTATATTCAAATTAGCGTATAAGGTTCGGATTATTGGATAGGATATTAACGAGTGTAATCCACAATGTGTTCGACCGCTGAAATTGTAATATTTGACACTTTTTCAAATTATATTCTCTGCTAAATTGATCATCTAAATTCTATGCAATACAATTAACATGAAATATTGAGTAGATATATAAAATTGCTTAAATAAATCTTGATCGCTGAACGGTACATTCATTCTTAGCAACAAAAGTATATGAAAGTACTTTAGTCTATCGTGTACCCTTTGTTAGTACGGTCTATTGCATCTGGGATGACCATTTATTAATTGGACATATTTGGACAACGGCTCGGACGTGATAAATATCCCTATAGAAATAAGATGTCGCTCAAAAGACCCTGTTAGTCTCGCTTGTAAATACGAGCATATCAATCGCATTGTACTTGTATTATGTGTAAGGCATGCAATTATCAACTTTATGATATGTTGTTTTAAAGTCGAGAGTTATACACTGAGATAATGAACAAAATAAAGAGTTTATCGTCTAAATGTAAAACGTCCTATATGAAATAAATAATGTGTAAAAATTATATTTTATATAGTTTCTTTACTATTTTGGCTTTTTTAACTTCTATAAATGTTGTAAATTTGAAACAATCCGAACTGCGCTAACAATGATCTACTTATACACTCCATACAAATAAAGTCCGGTACCGCAAAACAAAACAAAGTCGTTATTTGCACTAAAGCCCGCTATACACGCTCACTTTTATCTGAATAGACCGATCCTGCAGATAAATCTAACGTGTGTAAGTAAACTGACTACGATCGGTCTGTTCGGATTACTGAACGTGTGTAGCGGGCTTAATATCACAATTCAATGTATTGTCGCATCACTAGTACCACAACCTAACGCATTACACAACCACAATTCAAGTACATAATTACGCGTATCTTCGCCACAAAATATAGTAGTTACACAACATACATTACGTCAGATGTAGTGTATATTTGAGTCTAATATGTTATTTGTAATATTGCAATATTATAAGAGACCAATTAACTGTTATCTACAGATCAATAACTATAGATGTTTATGTACTAAAATTTATTCGTAATCATAACTTTACTAGTCTTTGCCCGAGACTTCGTCCGCGCGGAATTTACTTATGTGTTCTTTCAGTCTGTTTACTACATCTATACTAAATTCCATTTTAGAGATACCTTGTGATAAACATTCATCCATCCATAAACTTTAGCTATTACAAAATTTGTATATTATGTTTACATTATTCCAGTACAGCGATTCCATTGTTGAATTATAACACGACAAATGTAAATTTATCTTCGAATGCATGATGTGATTTCCAGTGTGCGCTTACATTTTTCCAGTTGCACTATAAGTTGACTGGAATGATGTAAACTGGGCTTAAAATAACAGTAGAAAATTTGTTTTTATGTTTATTTAATTGTACATGTGTACAATAGTGGTAACCCACTTTCATAAATTAGTTCCATATGATTTCTTAATAAAATAGCGATTGAAATAAAAAAAAATTTCTTTCATAACTTTGCAGGAAACGACATTTTTCCTTGATATAATTTGCAACGTAATAGCGAAGAAAAGTAGACATAGCCACAGCTTAGCCAATTAACAAGCCTAACTAAAGATAATCGGAAGAAAATAGGCCACTTCTTGTTTATTTACAACCATTGTTACAGACGTAAGACAGAAACACGTTACATTTTGTATACATATACATATACACTACATGTTTTATACATAGGGTTACCTCAAGATATTTTAAATCCTATTCTATGCTTTAAATAATAAAAAAAAATAAACAAAATAGAACAAAACACATAAATACAAATGTTCATTACACAATGTACCGTACGTAGTCATCTCTATATGATATATGTTTCAACAATGGAAACTCGCAGTTTGAATGTCCGAGACATAAATGTCGTGCAACAATAGGGTAAGAATTGTCAAGGATAACTGACGATCGCTAATGTGTTCGATACTAGACGCGGTCGCCTCGCGATTCATATCAACGATATAGTGCTTGATATCAATTAGCTAAAGGTTTTAGGGTTGACTTCCATTGCTTCTGACAGTTAGTCATTATAATACTACTTTACATGGTTTCACGATTTTAAAACTTTTAAAACGAAACTTTGTAGTGAAATAATTGCGTTTAGAAGTTGCAAAATTTTCATGTATCTATATTTTTAATTTTTAACTTTATAGTAAAGTACGCGATAAGTAAGCAAGCAATTTACAAAGAAACATAACCATAGACGTTTTGATTAATTATCTCTGATATCTACAACGGAAAAAACACAGAACCTTCGTATATTTAACCGTTACTTCTATGTACTAAGAACATATAGTAACATCGACAACCCTGTCAATTACAAAGAGTTAGAGCACT
Organism: Papilio polytes; assembly: GCF_000836215.1. Classification (NCBI taxonomy): domain Eukaryota; kingdom Metazoa; phylum Arthropoda; class Insecta; order Lepidoptera; family Papilionidae; genus Papilio; species Papilio polytes. Next base: position 950,934 of record NW_013525513.1, read on the forward strand.
TTCAAAGCGATGTATCGATTCTAAATTCGTTATCTAGTTCAGCGGAGAGCAAATTTAATGAATAGAATCGAATAACTTACAAGGCAATCGGAATAATCGGCACATAGTAATCAGATTGTAATCGATTCACTCGATTTATAAGGATCCGAGTTGTTTTCTTCATCGATACATTTAGATACTGTTGCTAAGCTTTACTATTGTAACTAGTATCTTATAACATTGAAATGTAACTCGCAAAGCGCTTAAATGACATGCAATTTGATGTTTACCAGCAAAAATACAGTTTTTTACACATATTTCAACGTAAAAAGCAGTTTTACTAACATGATTCAATAATCAATATTCACAATTTTGAGATCAGTACAAGTAGGTTAAAAAGGATTGGACAAGTGCTATGCATCGTTAATTTCAAAGTGCCTTAATTAAACTATGGACTTAGGCACTGTATCTGGTCTTCAAATAAAATATTTACCTATGAATATTTATGTTTAACATTAAACGGAATATCTGTGTATCAAATGTAGCAGCAAATTCCAACCTCTCCTAAAAATTATGCACAGCAAATTACAACGAACTATAAATTATAGCGCGCGCATATTTCATTCAAAACATTAATAATAAATTCAATGTAATTAATACGCGGTCGGCACTTTTGAAATTTCAAATGATGTTTGTTTTACTAATGCATATAAGTAACAACATATAAAATCAACGATGTTGCTCACGTATCGTCCGCTTGTATTAAAAATAAATAGAAAAAAATACAGCGTTTTTACTTCCTGAATGAACTTTTTAATGGTAACAGAATTTTTGAAATATGTCCTACACAAATCTTTCCTCTTTATATTAATACTAAATTTCGCCTGTGACTCGTTCGCGTGGAATAAAAAAAAAAACAAAACAAAGTAGCTTATGTGTTCTTTCAGACTAACCTCTGCATGCATACCAAATTTCATCAAGATCTGTTCAGCCGTTTGGGCTACAAGCTTTAACAAACATCCATCCATCTAAACTTTCGCATTTATAATATTAATATTAAGTATGATAGAAATGACATTAAATAATTTGTACGTTTACATTTAGATCTTCATTTGGAACTAGATATAAATTAAATAACTTGGTTACCTTGTTGCTTAAAAGCAGTAATGGCATGTGGGATCCCCTCCCACGGCCGTGGTAAATCCAGGAACACGGCGTCCACTTTCCCATTCAAATCCGAGCCAAATCCATCGGCTAACACATCTCTATGTTGTATCTATAACGATCGAAACAAGAAGAATATTAAACGTAGGATTGGAAAAACAATAATAATATAGAAAAGAACATGCTGGGGCATCTACGTCACGACAACTGTATAACCATCATAATAGAAGTAAAAATAGAAGAAAAAAATGGAGAAGTCTAAATATATCTTACTAAATATATAATTTGCAAATTTAGTTGGATGGATGTTTGTATGAAAGTATCACCGGAACTACTCAACGGATCTCGATAAAAATTAGCACAGATGTAGAACATAGTTTAGAAGAACGGAGTCGCGGACGACAATGATATATCATAATATACAAAAGATAAAGAAAAAAGCATTATATGAGGGGTGAAGAGGATGGCACAAGACAGGGAGAACGGGAAAACGCTTTAATAGGTTAAATTTTTATATTGTCCATATTTGAATTATGCCGGAAAGGTAACAGATAAAGAATTTAACTATCAAATTATAGAGGCTAAGTTCACACTGTGATGTGTTCGATAACAAAATGTTTCGATATAGTTGAATCACTCCCGAAGTATTCAGCTTTTAGAACATTTAAAATGTTACTCTTATCATAAAGTGTATCGAAGTATTGACTTTTTAATGCGTGTTTCTGAGAAAAAAAAAATCCTTTCGAAATCAACGTCAAGCCTTGTCACCTTAAATGTCTTGACCTTGAGTCTAATAAGATTTGCATTCTAAAAAAAAATCGACTTTAATTTATCTGCTTATAATTGTTTATAATGGTGTAAGTTACTAATGCTTATATTTCAATCACATTAATAATGGGGTTAGCCAAACCATAACAGGCCACAAAATACGTCATGAAAAATATTTCACAATAAAATTCGACAGTATACCGAATGCTTTACGCACTAAGCGGCTTTTTTTTGCATATCTGCGGTCGTTCATAAGTTCCGGTTTCTGTTATACCACAGAGCAAAATTACCAAAACTTCCGGTTAAACGAATAGTCTATATGGGGCCTTATACTACTTGTGCTAAATAGTATTTAGTTGACATATTATGGAGCGCAGTATCTGCAGTCGTAACCAATTTGCACGTATATGGATACAGAAGAAGCGTGAAACATGTTAATATAGGGCCAAATGTTTTTAGAATGTCTATTCACCCCATTGGATTACAGGTGTGCATACTTACAGTAACAAAATCTTCCAGGCCATGTTCTTTGAACTCGTCCCTGGCTACATTTGTCCTATGCTCATGGAAGTCGAATGTATAGACATGGCCGTGTGGACGTACTCGGCGGATGAGAGCGTGGGTGAGAGACCCACTACCAGTACCTGTGTAATTATGAAATAAGAATATTAGAATTATATCAATTAATAGAAATTGCAAATGAGAATATATTGAAACAACTAACGCTGGTTCTTGCTAACAATTTTTTTATGCTTGTGTGGTTAACATAATTTTATGTAAGGATTTTTATTAGAAACTAATATTGTTAAGAGGAAAGATTTGTATTTTGTTTTCATTGAATAGGCTCCAAATTGCAGGAGAATTAAAGTTAGTAAAATCTTGTATGAATATTAAGATTTTATAGTTTATTACTTAAAGTACTGTGTTTTAAAGCATTTTAAAGAAAACAACATACCAGCTTCAACAACAAAACTGCCTGGTACCAAGTCTAATTGCATTAATATCATACTGATGTCTGGTGTGTAGATAATTTGTGTGCGATGTGGTAAGGTCAGAGACCACAGCTCTGGGTTTGGTTGTAGCACATGACACCATCCTTTGGGTAAATCCACCTGCCGTCAATAATAATAAGAGAATTATTAATTAAAACAATGATTATTATTACAACAATCAATGCAATGTTACTCTTAAAATTGGTCTTATAATTAGAACAGGAAAAAAAATATGTTTAGATTATACAATATAAAATTATATTAATATATCCTACTGCTAATATTCACACATTACATTTATTTGAACAAATTATTAATTACACTAAGAAATTAATGTTTTTATTAGTAAGGTTTTTTTTTTTTTTTATAACATAAGGTGGCAAACGAGCAAGCGGCCACCTGAAACCGCTGCCCATAGACATCCGCAATTGCAGATGCGTTGCCTACCCTTATACGACGGAGGAGGAGACGCACATAAAGAGGATATTTCCCCTTCCTATGCATCTCCTCCACCGTCAAATCCACTTCCTCTTCCCAACCTCTCCTTATAGGAAAAGGGTGGTAAAGAGAAAGGGACTTAAATTAGGGCTCCGACACCAAACTCATCAGACGAAACACGGAATTGCTTCCATTTCACGCCTATCTTCTGTGTGGTCGTGGTATTACATCGGGCGTGCCGGCCCATTCGTGCTAAGATGTTAAAGCGGGCACTACCACTGTTAGGTCTTAAAAAAATGTGACATAATTATTGGTATGATGTATTGTGTGTCCATCAGGTCTTTCTATTGTTTTATTTTAGTAGTATTCAGTTGCATTTGCATTTTTTGCAAACTTTTATTCGCTATAAAATCCTTATAGCATACTATTGCGAAATTTAGTTAAAAGAAGCCACCTTACCCGGCTTCCGTAATCGGTTCCTATAAGACTTTTAACCTTCAGGGCACCATAAGGTGTCTGATACACATTTTCTATCATATCACCTTTCCTATTTTTTATTTCAGGTCTCACTTCTAAAGCATACAAATTACTGCTTAAGTGTAATATTACAGTGTCCCCTTCGTCAATTTTCTCTTTATAGTTTCTGAAACTCATTTTGTTTTCGGTAAGTTTTATAAAATATTAACTTTTCGTTTGTAAACACTATTTACATTCACATGCGGGTTTGACATTGACAGTTGCAGCTGTTTGCGTTCTGTGTTAACCAGGGAATTCCATTTTTTTCTGGAATTCTAGTCAACATTGTAAACCTTTCGTGGTATTACGATGTGGCTTAAGTTTATGAGAAATGTTGTGTTTACAAATGTTTTGATAAAAAAACGATATAGATAAGCCAATATGGAAGTCGTACAACTTTAAAATTATGATTATTCGTGTGGTAGTTAAATAATTTTCTGTAAAACGTAGTGATTTTTATCTGTCAGTTGCATGCTAATTTGCTATTGTCATTGTCAAAAGTAATGTCGCTGTCTTACAGTGTTGCCAATACTACCACAATTGCCATGTTCCACGGCTTTCAGGCCACCAAATTACAAAATCTACGAGTTGCTGCCGCAAACCTAAGGCCGTAGCGGATTCTACGACTTTTCGAATAGTAATTCACCGTTGATCTTTATCCATATAAACATCATTATAATTTCCTCTGCCTTATTCCAGTTTTATGTTTTTCCATGCAAACATGGATTTTTAATCAATGTACACGGCTGAGTAAAAATTCTCACTGGCAACATTGCTTTCGCTGTGTCTTCGATTTTTGCGACTTGTATTTTACTCAATAGTCGTATTAAAATCCCATTTGGTTTTTAATTAACGTTATTAGAATGTGAATTCATAAAAAATCAGTGAGATATAGCTATGTGAAATCATATTGAACTACTCCAAAACTGATACTAGTAAATTTTAAATATGGATGCTTCAAAAACTACAAGTAAAACCAGCTCGCTAAAGGCGCTAATCCTGAAAGCCTGGCGCGAAAGATGGACTGATATACAATGGGGAATAAATATAAAAACTATTCTCCCCAGAGGAGTCAGTGGGGACTTATACAATTTAGCAGACTGCATTCTTCAGCAAGCTATGGTTGGATGCGGCGCAAATCAACTGGTAATTTCATATCTCAAGCATTCTTTAGCTTCCCATTTAGTGTCATATGCTGCTGTCTTACAAAGAATTGCAAAATTTGATGCTTTTCACAAGCCTTACTGCATTTTAAGCTTGCTTGAATTCTTGGAAAGCTTACTTGACAGTGTAACTTGTCGAGGTAAAATGGAAGAAGAAATCTTAGCATCAGCAGTCTCCTCAATTATATTATGGCTGCTTCAAGTTTATCATTACTCTTTGAGTCAGTACCAGGCAACTAATCCAATACAAAGTCAAGAGTTACTCGAGTTGTCTACAAAACTTTTGAATTCCATTGTAAACACAGACTTTTTACTAGCCATGCTATATCTGGCTAAACAGAATGATCCAGAAGAGTATGATAAAGTTACTACGAAGTGTCAAGAAATAACAGCATTTATGATGATGAATACACAGTTCAAAGCACCACTTCACATTCATGAGACATTACAGAAGATTTGTAACATGTCTCTTGACAAAATTGCTCCTTTAAATAACAATTCGGATTCACCAACATGTTCCATTCAAGCTTTGATTTCAATAAACATTTTGGCAACTCCTAGTATGGACCTACAACAGCTTTCTAGTCAATTGCTTATGATACAAAGAATAAAAGGCTACTCTTTGTCCAGACTGTACAGTGAATTAATAAGAGCTAGTTTTATTTCTCTAAATGACTCCTGTAAGGATACTTGTAGACAGGCAGTGTGGGCGGCATTTACATTTTTGCGAGTTCCTCAAGTAATACACTATATACATAATACTTGTGGAACTAGTAACAAAGATGCGGAACACTCTATGGAAGTTGTGGAAGCGTTTGAAAGGCTATTGCAAGCAAGCCCTCTACTGGATATTGTTGACAATAAAAATTCCTGCAACTGTGTTATTTCACTTTTGGAGCAATTGTTAAAGTTAAATATGGTTTCTGAAAACCACTTATCTTACTTCAAGCAAAAACGTGAGAACAAGGAGTTTAAATTACTGAAACTGGAACCGACAGCACTCCAAGGATGTGTACCATCATTTATTACCCGAGCTGAACCGACATTAGCTGGCATTTTGAAAACAATGGGCGGAGATTTTCATAAAACACAAGAGTCTTTGTATGCTATGTTGTGCCAAATTGTTGGGGGTACAACTTTAGATACAATTTTAGCTGTGGCAATGGTGGAAGGGAAATTAAAATTGTTTGTCTCTAGACTCATTAAATTTAATGAACTTGCTTTACTTGCTGCAAGTGAAAAGGGAGCTTCTCCAACTAAAGCATATACTTTTGACATTTCCTTTTTGATCCTCTGTTCCATAGTACAAGAACATGGAGTTGAAGCTGTGTTGGATGATAATGGAGATTCCTTTTTTGAACAATGGGTTCGTGACTGCATGGTCCATAAAGGAGTGCACAAATCACCAGAGCAAATACAACAGAAGTGTGATCCTCAGATTGTGGATATTTTCCTGCACCATCTTAGTGCACCAGATTTTGATTTTAAAAATACAAATTTAAAACCCCATGATCTTTGTTTAAATGTGAGTGGTGTAGTGAAAGAGATTTTATTTGCATGGGAACAAGGATCTCTTAATTTAGGAGATGTTAAACGAATGTTGGATTCTTTGCGACAGAAAATGGCATCATTAGCTGTTTGTGCATCAGTTTGGTTGTGTTCCTACATTAATGTTTCGCACCAGGATGCATTTTTGAAACCTATCAATATGATTCAACTATTCTTAACACCTCCATCTGATGTTGAATTAAGCCAAAATGACAACTTCAAAGAGCGGGCTATATTAATGGGCCCAATCATTAGGAAAATGCAATATGATGTTTACCCACCATCTGTACCAAAGACGAAAGTTATAACATTTTCACATAACATTATTTCCCGTCAACCGATTCTAGAACAATTGCAAACTGTCTGGGCAGATATAAAGACCAGAGGTTATCTTCAATTAGATGCTACTCATATTATTAAGAGTTTACTAAATACAGGAGGACCAGTTTGGTTTGTAACGAATTTAGTAAAAGAGATAATGAAATACAGGCATCAAGATGATTTGAACAGATCAGTAGAAATTGTGCTTGCAATGTTACATTTAGACATTGAAAGATGTACTGAGGCTTTGTTGCTGCATGTGCTGCCACAATATTTGTACAATTCTGAATTGCGTGTAGAATTGGTGGAACCTCAAAGTTCGATGTTAGCAAAATTAACAGTGTATTGCATTTATGCTGCTCTTGAATTCAGTAATTGTAATAAAGTGCCAGTGTCAAGAAAGCGCCGACATGACGACACTGAGGATATTGATGCTTTGTGCACTGCTAATAAAGTTCGCAGATTAAATGACAACTCGTCTGACAGTAGTTCTATGTATTATAATCAGCAACAAACTGTGACTCCTGGACTTTTGAAAGAGCCACTCCAATCTGCTTTGGAGATGATTTACAAATGTTTCTTGCAGTTAGTCACTCAAAAATACGATATTACGCCACAAACATATTTCATTGTACAATTTTTAATATATGCTGTGCAATGTGGTCAAGAAAGGGCTCAGATAGTGCTACAGAAGCTGCCCGCTGAAATAGTTCCGACATTGATTAAGACTCTACCTGATAACTTTTATATCGGACTGATATTGCGACTTAACGATTTGTCTACTCCTCATGGAAGACGGGACATGGCAAGAGATCTCTGCCTCTTACGTAACATGCGTTTACGGCCGGAGTGAAGTATACGTTAAGCGTAGTCTTTTACAATTATGTATCTCTCATTCTATTTAGATTTATTTACAAATTAAGAAAAATGTATTTATTATAGTTTGTCTAAATAAGATATTAGTTTGATAAATGACGCATATGAAGTATCGAACTCAACTAAAATTATTATTTTCTTGTTAACTAATTTACAGGACAATTCTATTATTGATTATAGTGTAGAGAATTTAGCGATGACAGAAATAATAGCCAAATCCAATTCGATTACGTACGGCTGTAATAGTAAGAAACATTTATTTAGTCTCATTATTTGTAATGGTCATTATTAATTTGAGAAAACAGTGGATTCTTTTCAATTCATAAGTTATAACTATGAATTTATCGATTCCAACTTCTGTAAGAATAAAAATCGAAAATCGATAAGATTCATTACTGATTTTACACAACCATCCCTACTAAATTTGAAATGAATTGTCAAACTAATCTAAATTATTTAGACACACTATAACTTATTTAGACACACTGTAACTTATTTAGACAACCTAAATAGGTGTTATTTCAGACTCTAAAATATGTAAGGGAAAATAAAACAATTAGTCAAAGACACTTTATTTTTTTATTTCAATCAACAAGGATAAAGAATTAATTTAAATTCATCAACTTAAAGGATATTTTTATACATATTTTTATTTGTACATAAGATTCACAAACAAAATACAATAATTGACGTCGCGCGATCGACAAATGGCCTTGGAATTGGTTGGACGGAAATAACCAGAATAGGAACAAAACATCTTTCAAACCAAAATATCTATACGTATAAATCTACCTAGTACCTACATAATTTAATTGCATGACAATTCTGGACGGATTTATTGACTGAATAGTGAAACAATAATTTTTTTTTAAATTCACTTCTAAGGAACAATTGTCGATAAAATAAATTGGACAGAAAATGTTTTTCATAATTTTTATGGTACCTGTAGATAACTAATGCCAGAGAATAAATTAATTGTGTATCTTATATATAGGATTTGCTAAACAATACACAAACTACCATGATTGAAATCAATGGAACACTTATATTGTAAAAATATTTACACAAATACAAAAAGTAATTCTAACTAAAACATTCACATTGTATGTGACAAATATTTGAATACTTTTAAATATAAAGTTTGTACAATTTTTATTTACTTGCATTTTTAAATATTTACATTTACACTGTACAAGTTGTAAATCTTATAGATACATAGATCACAGGAGAGTTCCAGAGCTTGCACGTTACAAAAGAACTTATATAGAAATATCGATAGGAATGGGGTAACAATATATTGAACTAATAAATATCATACTATTATGATAAAACTACAGTTATAATGCAGGTTTTTTGGCACCTGGTGAATCTGGATGTGGCCGGTCTGCGAAAAGAAAAAAGTACTGAAGAAAATAGGAACAAGTCAATCATACTAATATTATAAATGTGAAAGTTTAAATGGATGGATGGAGGTTTGTTAGAGTTTGTAGCCTAAACGGCTGAATGGATTACGTGGAAATTTGACACAGAGGTAGAGGATAGTCTAGAAGAACACATAGGCTACTTGCATTTGTTTTTTTAAAATCTCGCGCGGATAGAGTTGCGGGCGAAAGCTAGTGTCATGTAAAACTTCATACATGCCTGATTATGTTCATTCTTGCGGATAATTTAAGATGCAAAAAATTATGTCCCTAATACGATTTTATTTAATGCATTACTTCACTTACCTATTTGCCTTCTTAGAATCTCCCCATCTCTATACTCCGACACTGGACTACTGACCCTCATTGGTAAACTTAATCTATTAGGATTGCAGTTCTCATCGACTGAACTTTCTGCGTTAGTATAAGTCGTTCTTTGACCTCGATTCCACGTCTGCTGATAGGAACTTTCAGTTGTTATTGTGCTACATCTATTGTTAGTGTGAGGAACATATTGTTCAGGTGACCAGTCGAAGACGAATGTGTGACTATAGTTCTGCGTGTACGCAGATGGAGTGCCAGAAGGCGTTGGTGGAGTTGTCGTGACGTAAGGACTGAGATCCTGATGACATACGTCAGGAACCTTTTGTAATGCTGACTCCGACCACGTTGGACTTGGGTTCCATTGATCGACCAAATCCGTTTCTGTTATATTAAAATTCTTTGACCCCGGTCTTCGACTGGCAACACCGGCTGAGATGGCTACTAGCGTTTCTCCTCCAGCATTACCAGTAGACGAGAAACGTGGTGAAAGATTAACTATAGGTATGCTAGTTTTATCGTTGGTTTTTCCTTTCCTTTTCGCATTAGGCTGGATTCTGGTGTCTTCCAATTGGACATTGTGGTACCTAGAAGAGAAAGCTAAAGTTAAATATATTTTTTATAGAGCCAGAAACTAATGATTTACTTGAATACGGTTTTAATTTTACCTGTTATCTTGCAACGAAACGGAGTAATCTACTGGCCCGTTGTCGGTTCTCTCGTAAGCATAATGTATAGGCGTTAAGTGCGGAGGAACGTGTGATAAATGAGGTTGCAGTCCACTGTTGGTCATCATGACTTGGTTGCCATTGATGCATACAGGAGGGGTTTGTGTGTACTGCATAGCCGGTGGGTAGACTTGAATGTCTGGCGGTGGCGGTCCATACATTCTGGTAGCCGCTTCGTAAGCCAATCCGTAGTGTAGTTTGGACTGAACCGCGTAGTAGTGGTAGAGCCACGGATTCGCTTTCATTACGGCAGCTTCTTGCTCACTGCGGACAAAGCATGTCAATTAAACTCACTATTTATAGTATGCTTGTCATGAAAATATTTATAATTCGTAGTAATTTAAACCAAGTAATAAATTGATTCTATCTAAAAGATAATCAATGTTTATAGTCTGTGGATGGCACTTTTGAGATTTCAGATTGTAAGTAGTCCATTTATAATTGTTTAATACTAAATTACTTTAACATAAACGAGCGATGGTGTAAAGAATCGCGACACTTTTCAAACTATGAAACAAGCTTTGGCCATTAGTTGGACCGTGGAATGGTACCACTAAAGTTTAATGTTTATATTAAGTAGTATACTCGGTCCATGTTAGTACACTGCATGTGTAAATTGCCTTCAAATTTATATTACGCCGGTGCGCTCTACAAAATCCAGGCTTCGCAAGACTTGCCTATTATTCGAGTGATTATCATTACAATTTCGTATTGGGTTACTATTTAACGATACCGTGTGGTGAATTCTATAGCTAGGAAAACAGAAATTCAGATTTCAGATTACGCGACATATTCTAGTATTTCATTTTGTAGTGTTTATATTATTTTAGAGCGTCGGTGGCTCAGTGGTTCAAGCACTTGACTTGTAATCTACAGGTCTTGGGTTCGAATCCCGCCATGTACCAATGTGATTTTCCATTTTTCGAATTTAAATATGTACATAATTTACCCGACGTTCTTACGGTGAAGGAAAACATCGTGATGCAACCTGCGCATATCGGCGAAGAAATTCAAAATTATGTGTGAAGTCAACCAACCCGCAGTGGGCCAGCGTGGTTGACTATGGCCTAGTCACCCTAATGGGGACATATAATGAGCTGGTGATGATGATGATGATGATGATATTATTTTACAGTATCAGAAATAACGTCTAGCATAAAAACGTTAACTTTCTTGTTATTTTGAATGAACAGCTGGTTCATTCAAAATAACAAGAAAGTTAAAGGTTTTATTTTAGACTTGATTCTATTGTTATTACCTCAACGTTATATTCAATTTGTGGCACGGTCCCGCAATAACCTTTTGAAAATAATTTTGAGTTTGAGAAGGCAACCTTTCAGCAAGTGGATGCGGGAAATGTCACATAGTTGGACTCAGTCCTGGACTTTAGATACACTCGCTGACAGAAGTCAAATTAACTAAAACATCTTAAATAAAAACAAATAACCAGCGTTTTCTGCGGACGTAGGTTAGCTTCTTTATTTGAAATAATAAAGAAAAAAGGAAACAAAAACATTAGGTTTCTTTTTCTTAATGTAAAAGTAGATTAAGAATCCGAAAATGTGAAACGTTTACCAGAATTTGAAAAACTAGCCCGAAATTTCTATTCATTTAGACCTTCTTGGAAATAAACGAAAATTACTATCATAATAAAACTTTATATATAAGGTTAAAGAACACTTTAAATGGCTAAGAATGAGCAAATGTATTGATTTATGTACAATGGTGTACTAACTCAGATACGTGTTGGACGTCGACAAATCGTTTAGCATTCGCATTGGGAAAGAGCAGATAGTTGTGAAGCGAAAGGGCGCGGATAAGCCGTCCCGTGTTTACAGAAACCCAGCTCGTACTGTATAATGGACTTGACCTACGAACATCGACCGATTCCACGAGCCTATTGACTACTTGTTAATTCTATTTATATATTTAAATTGAAATACGTTGAAAAGTTTATAAAGGATATATACTACAGAAATACTATTGGATAATACAGCCATTGAACTAACAATAAATTGTATTTCCACTTAGTTTTAAACTTAAATTAACTGTAAAATATGTCATTGTTGAAAATACTTTGTGACCACCGAAAATTATCAAACTAATGTTAGCTACAATAGTAGTATTTATGTGGAGTTTCTGTTAATATTATAGCAATATATAAAGACTCTTGAAACCTAATTTAAACGTATAATTCCGTCTCATTGCCTTTTTATTTGTTATCGTTAATCTTAAGGTACCGTTTCGTATTAGAAACGTCTACAGATTTAGTGTAGTGGAGACTCGGCGATTAGTTTTACTAATTAGTGGTCACATTTCATCTCAGCGATAAGGCGAGCTTTGTCCTGCTAAAGGCAGAGACAGTTCGTTACCTATTGACATTTAAGTAACACTGTTTGTTTCCCGTTTCCTATATCGATTTGTTTTGTTACTCACTAACAGTTATGTAACGATTTAATTGCTTTCATTTATTTTAATGTTTGTTTAATCGTTGATTGTTCTCACTGTACTTAATTTACTGGAATTGAACTCGAATTGTTTTTTATTAGTTTATATAGGGTTGGCACTTCTGGAAATTTATAGTTTGTTGCCAAGAAAGCAAGGGTTGACAACAAGTGATCGTTAATCTTTTTGTTGCAGTGTTCTGATGAACTTTTTATTGCCAAATTAATTCTCTATAATAATTAAAATTTGCGACTTCATTACTTAGAGTAATATTCCAGGATCATCTTGTTATGAATAACGGATTGTAATGTGGTATTGTCCATCTGTTCGCATCTGGCAATTTGTGCGTGTGCGCCGAACGCATAAATCTTGACGTGACAAGTTGTAGGCGTTGAACACGTCTCCCATTTCGCGCACCTCTTTACACCGAGTGCATCTGAATATTAACATGTTTTTGTCAAAAGGTCTTTTTAAAATATAATTAGAATAAAAGTTAAAAAACATCTTTTATATCACATTTTGTCATTTGTATTTTTACCTGTTATTTGTTTACTTTATTTAAAAAATTAATTTTGTATCACTTTCCTTTTGAGTAGATAATCTAGATTTCCTATTAATTCTTATTCAATAATTAATTTTCATATTCACATATGCATATACTATACCACTATATAGTCTCATAGTTGTATACAAATTGTGTATTCAAACAAACCCATTATAAAAGCGATCATACGTCAGAGAGTATGGAGAGACGCGAGTGTTGCGCAAACGCCAGCCATCAACGACGTGACAAATGACGCAATCGCGCGGACAATGCGCGACAGCTTGTGTGTTTGACTTTGTATGAAACTTAAATGTGATGCAAGTTATAAGAATAGAGCGGAGCAAAATAGGGCATGTATCACTTAACTTGCATTTAATTTTTAATCAAAACTCCGGGATATTTTTGTGAGATTCATCAAAGACATAATTATTGTAGGTATTATTCCTCGAGGTCAGAATGTACCAAGTAAAATATGATGACCATGATGATACAAAAGGGCAAACATTTTCAGAAAACTTTAATGGTTTAAATTTAAATTAATCAAAAAGCGTAGTAATTACATTAACTAAATTGAGAAAGGGAGAATAAAAAAAATTTTTTTTTCTCTTACTACATTATAAGGTTTTATCCATTTATTTTACGGTTGCTAGGAATATTTTAGGTAATAGAAGTCTATTATTATGTTTAAAAACAAACAAATTGTTCTTATAACTTGTACCAACTCAAAAAAGCTCAAAGCTCGGAGCAATCTCGGCCAATGAGCACAGATCGGCAAGGGTCAGCGGCAGTCGCCGGTCGCGCTTTGCTATTAATTAAGATTTACTATCTTATAGTACTTCCGATTAATTTGGCTTGCGTTAGTCATTCTGCATACTGGCGTTACTTGTCAATTGTAACAATAACTTTGACATCTAGGCGCGGACAATTTTAATGTAATAAATCGTGACCAGGTTACTTATTACAAATAGATTAAATATAGAATTTGTCAAACCATTTCTAGGTAATAAACCTACAGCTGCATACAATTAAATATGTTAAGGAGACGTAAAATTCGTAAAACGTTGTAAGTGTTGAGCTTATAAGCTTATAAAATAACAACAAAAACTATAAAACATTGTATTCAATCCAATTTTATATTTTTATTTTATACTATTTTTCGCCTGCGATTCATATTCTATGTATTCTTCCAGACTATCCTCTACATCTATGCCAAATTACATTGAGATCTGTCCAGCAGTTTAGGCTACAAACTCTAACAAACAACCATCCATCTAAATCTCTTTATAATATTCTTATGATCTTCTTATTAAGATAACTTCTTGCATTGTGCTTTCAAATTGAATATAACTTTCACGCTAAGCTTTTCTCGTCCTACAAAAAAATACTTCAACATCAAAAACAAAGTACCTTAGCGCCTCACCAACAAAGATCACGTAATTTTATAGAATTAACAAATTTTACCATACACTTGCAAAATAGTAGAAGGCGGCAAGCCATCGATCAAGCACGGCGCTCGTTGCTTGTTAAACACCGTTTCTCACATCACAACAATAGCCCTCGGAGGGCATATTTCAAGCCATCCCGATAGCAACATCGGCCGATCGCCGGCGAGCCTCTCTCCGACTTAATAAATCACTACCCTTACAATATTTATTCGCTCACCTCTACTATGGGAACGCGATCCAATTTCGCCCGTGAAATAGTGACGCCGAGAATGCTGTCCTCATAAATTGTTACTGTTTCATTTACCTATTTAGATTTGCATATTCCTGCATCTATATATTTTGTATTTATTTTAGATAATAGAAAACACGTTCATAATGGTGAAAGAAGTTCTGCAAAAAGCGTTTGTTTTTTCTCTGTTTATAATATTACGTTTTTATATCCTAATCTATTTGGAAGCTTTACTTAATAATCAATTAGAATTATTACTAATAATTATAGTATGGTTTGTATTATCATCAGTTGAAAAATATGGTAACTCTTCTGTACTCTACTTCAATAAGAAAATAAACACGCTGTATAAGACAAATAAAAAACAAAATAGCGTGCAGACGATAGTAAGGGCCGTGTTTACGAGAGGCGTACGTCGTTGGACGTCATCTAGTATTGATATCTCAATAGGGAAGTCTGTAAGTGACCGCCTTAAATTATGGCTGCAATTTTTCAAAGTCCGCCGCGGCGCGCCGAGTGGAATTATCGGTTAACTTAATGGGGCAGCTTTGAAGCCAATTAGCCAGTGCAACAGTCACTTAAGTTGCCTTTTATAAACATTCATCAAACAGCTAAAGTTATATTTGAGGTGCAATATTGACTCTAATTTGAAACTAACTTTTGTGATGGAGGACAAAAAATAAATGCGTTGTTATCGTAGACTTGTCTTTATATTTAAAGGTGCTATGGTTGAAAGTTGCTTGCTATTGTCAGAATCAATTTTAACATTTGCCGAAAGTTAAATATTGTTCTGAACTGTAATAAATCTATACGAGAAACTTGTGATATTTCATTTAATTCATTACGAATAAGTTACTCGTAGAATGCTAACATTTCTTTGTTTTGTATTTATTAGAATGATTTATCACTTCGATTGTTTCCTATAATATTAACATGAGGTATTGATAGTTTATTAACTTTTTTTTTTAATCAAAGAACTTAATTTTTATATACACTGAATGAAAACTAAGTACACTTTTAAAACTCTAATTTCACTTAAAGTTGGCAATAAAGGTAGAAATCTTAAGTTATTCGTATTATAACTAATCGTTTATACTTAAACATTATGAAAATAGACCCGATATTCGGTTAAAAAAACTATAGCATTGAATGTACTTAAAATCTCCACCCGTACGTCAAGTAAAATTGCGTATAACTATGTGCAATTACGATGCGATACGTAATTATTTGTTCGCGTAGTATGAGGTCGCAATCATGATACATTCCGTGGTTTATTCGCATAGTTGACGATCACTATCGGATATATTAAGCTGGGTTTATACTGATTCAAATTAAATTAGAATAATTATTTCTTTAATAAAAAGCTATACACTTACGACAAGCTTTAGGCTTTACATTTTCACGCTATTAAACTTAAGCGATAGATAATTTGGAAAAACACCTTCATGTGGGAAAGAGACCATAAAAGCTGCCATCATTAAGGAAACAAGGTTATTCTGTTACGATCGTTTTGACATTGGCAATTGAAAATTTGTCAATTGTAAACAATAATAACGTCTTTATAATATCATGCACGGGAACAGCTTGTCCTGTATAAATTGGATGAATGATTTTGATGCATGTAAGATCTCTTATCTTCCATCGTATTACTGTACCTTTTTACAGTAATTGCGTTGCGCCTGCGCAAGCAGTATGAAGTTATTTTCCCGCCATGTTATTTTGACGTCTTGATTTTACTGCAGTCATTTGTACCATAAATCGTTTTGGTTTAGAGATTTCATAGATTAAATATGAAACGTCGCAAATGCTTCACATTTTGTAAATAAATACCTACAGTACCCATTTGATTAAACACATTGGAAACAAGTATGTATTAATAAAAAAATACATTTACCATAGAATAAAATTACTTATATAAAACTAGCTTTCGCCCGCGACTCCGTCCGCGTGGTATTAAAAGAAACAACCAAGTAGCCTATGTGTTCTTCCAGACTATCCCTCTACATCTATGCCTTATTTCATTGAGATCCGTTCAGCAGTTTAGGCTACAAACATGCATCCATAGAATGAGTATGATTACACAATCTTTCTAATATTATAAATGCGAAAGTTTAGATGGATGGATGTTTGTTAGAGTTTGTAGCCTATATGGCTAAACGGATATCGATGAAATTTGGCATAGACGTAGAGTATAGTCTGGAAGAACAGGTAGGCTACTCTTTTTGGTTTTAAATTCCACGCGGACGGAGTCGCGGGCGAAATGTAGTACTATATAAGTAAAATAAAGATGTTTGATTTTTTATAAAAAAATAGGCTGTCACGCTGTCGATAACAAACCAGAAGAACAGTTCAAATACTTACCTTAGTACTTGATTAGTGCAAACTATGACGGGCCGTTGAGAGTTCTCCAAGTTGTCCTTAAGCTGCAGTACGGCGTGCACCCAAAGGTACTGGCCGCAGCGACGTTGGAGACGCAGCAGCGCGATACACGAACGCTCTTGCTCCGATTGTGTTACTGGACAAATGGAACAAGGATTTTCGTGAACTTGGATTCAATGGGTTTCCTATCGGCCCATTAGCTAAACGATCGATCAACCCTATGGGAAAAACACTCGTCGGTCAATGATCGATCGGTGGGCCGATTAGCTTAACGGAAAGCTACCGATTCATATTCCAAAACTGCACAATAAAATATACCAAACTTCAGTCTTCACTCAGCAAGGAAAAAAGAATCATCCGTCAGCTACACAGCCAATAACAAATTAGATGGTAATTGAGTGTGAATTGTAATCATTCAATGGATCCAAAATTAGACCATTGTTAATGCTTAGATTATCACGCAAAAGCTAAATACCTTAAGACATCTGCCCATCTAGCACAAAACATCTTCAAACTACAAATCTAAAATGAACCTTAATACCTTGTGTTACAGTCTCAAATTGATTGTATTTTGTGGTGAAATAAGTCTTCGTTTGACAATGGCGTTGTTATAGTAATTTACATGTGCCAAGAATAGACCGGACGAATGATGGGAACTGGTGTTCCACCATATATAGAAATCAACTTATGTACGTCTGTCTGAGGTCTTTAGTATGTTTGATTATGGTGATAGGTTTTTTAGTATTTATTCTTCTAAAGTCTAAAATCTCAAGATAGTTATAGGACATAACTCTTGAATAATTATCGTATTAAAAAAAAGATGTTTACTAACATTTTTGCAATTCATTATACTAACGTACATACCCTTAAAGTACTGCTGTGACTGCATGTTTAACAGATTTATTTGGACAACTTTAAACGTTCGTGCTAATTAATTTAAGTTCAAAGTTTAACAAGATACGAACGAGCTGTAAGAAATTTGATTACGACTATTATTTAATCACGCTATCGATAAATTAGAAAAGCAAATAAGCGATAAACGGAATTTAAAGCGGAGTTTGCTTTAATGACTTAGGGTTACCACACGATACGGATTTCATTATGTTTTAGAGAACTTTTATATTTATATTCACCGTGTGACAAAAGTAGCATTAAAGCAATTCTAAAGAAAGGCGAAAAATGTAAACTGTCTGTGACATCATGTACGCATATATGCAGGAGGAGTAAGCGATATCTTTCTTATAGAAAAAAAAAATAGAACATGTTTCTTATCGTCTTCCTCCTTACTCTACATCCGTAGGGTCTGTGCATCAGGTTTTTGTCCTTCTCATAACTCTATCATACGTCATCTCAATCATCACTTTTTTCTTGATCAACTTGTTTCTTTATTTGTTTTAAAAATAAAATGTTACCATCACTTGTTCAAATTGTGAATAAAATATAGTTTTTACCATAAAACAGTGGTAACCTGATAGAAATTGGTCTAAGGTCAATGCTAGATATGCGATCGGAGCGCGGCTGTAGGACATCCGTGTGGGCTACAGCGAACCTTCGATTGACATTCATTGCTCTTATTTATGTTAATTGAACGTCCGTTAGTTATTTAATTACTTAGAATATCGTAGGAAGTTATTTCGCTTATCCTCATTTATTTATTTACCTTTATCTTATACTAGATTTTGCTCGCGACATTGTCCACGTGGGACTAAAAAATATTACAAAATATAGCTTATGTTACTCACAGATAAATTACCTTTCTAATGGTGAAAGTATTTTAAAATTCGGCCTAGTAGTTTTTGCGTGAATCAAATATATATAAAAATACGATTCTTGCCTCTTTATAATATAAGTATAGACTAGTTGTTGCTTGCGAATTCGTCCACGTAGATTAAAAAAAAATAAAAATAAATAGCCTATTTTGCTCAGTGATAACGTAACTTTTTAACGATACAAGAAATTTTGAAATCAGCTCAGTAGTTTGAATTATTTCAATACATACAAAAATACAAATATATCTTGACCATAATATTAGTCTAGATAAGAATAATTTAAACAAAAGAAAGAATTACGTAGCAACAAAACAAAAAACAACTACATGTACACTATATTTCTAGCTTTGTTACTGGTCAAAATAATTGATTGCGCATTGCGGTCGTTTAACGCTTGTTTGTAGGCGTCAATAAATTAACAGACACAATAATTTCGTACTGCGCCTTATCTGGTGGTAATAATTGTTGACATTCCCACGAAACACCTTCGTATCAGATCACGAGCAATAAACAAAAGTGACAGTCACAGAATGGTATTAAAAGCTAATACGATCTGCCCACGTTGTTTGGGGCATTTCAAATATGACATATATATTTGTCTTGTTTCACACGTTTCTTTTTGAAAGTACTACTACAGAACATCCAAAAAAAGATACAAAGGGACATCCTTTTTCCAAAAAAAAAACTACATTTAGGAGTTATATACATTAAATATTTATTTTAACACATGGCGTGCGGGGTGTACTTGCGCTGAATTACATGTGCAGCGGGCGTTGTTTTAGTATAAATCACGGGGATATTTCGTGTATCGGATATATCCGATAGAATGTTGAAATACGTATTTTTACGTGACCCGGGCTCCAGCAACAGACGTAAAAAAACGCTCCCCGCATGCCAAATGTTAACTTATGATATATGTTTGTTGGATTTCCTATGGCATCCCTAATTGGTTGAGTTTATCCTTATACCAATGTGAAAATCGTACAAATCGTAGCTTAGCAGCATTAAGATAACAAAAGTGGTATTTCTTGTTAAAATTTATCCATTGATTCTAATTGTTTATATTAAAACTTTATTTAATAGTGAAATCAAAAGTGAAAAGCACATAAAAACAAAGTAATACCATCTCGTAATGATCGACCTTCGATAACCTGTAGGTGTGAAAAGTATTGTTATTGCCAGAATCGTCGCAGGCTCACGTAGCAGAGAAAGTCTGCCAGCGGTCGTGCGGAGAAAATCAAAGCTAAGACTACGTGATATATTTAATCGCTAGTAATCGAGAATGCTCATGTTGTTTATGAAACAATTACAAAATTTAAGAGTTCAACACGATTAGGTAGTCTTTTTCTTATTTAGGAATGGGAAGATTGAACTCTAACAGAAAGGGTGAATCGCTATAACAAGAAGGACTTTGGTTATGAGTGTGGAGTACACCGGTAGAGGTAGACCTAGAAAGAGGTGGATGGATTGCGTGAAAGGTGACATGATCAAGAAGGCACTGATGACTGAGATGATGGAAAACAGAGTTATTTGGAGAATGAATACTAGAGCGCCGACTCTACGGGAGTAGGATAAGGTAGAGGAGATGATGGGGAGATAAGATGCTTATGAATGCGTATGAAATTAGACCGCCTGTAAAAAATGGTATTCGATTTTAAGCAGGAAGTTAAATAATTGTAATCATTTGGTTTCTTTCTGGTCCTCATGTCATTCACCTTAACCTCCTTATTTACGCAAAATGTATATTAGAATTAGGCTGTATATATTTGTTATATATTGACTTATACAGTTACTTTTTATCTCCAAAGACTTCAGGTTTTATAGAAATTTAGACGCATGTAAATAATTTTTAAGTCATATTTAAAGAGTAGTACAAAAGATGTTCCGTTGTTGTTCGTGACTTGGCAATTTACTCGTAACGCAGTATGAGGTAAACTCTAAATTGAAACACTTTCGCTGCCGTCGGGAACACTGCAGAGGGGTTTGGGGGTTTAGGTGAAGGGGGTCAAACGCGTGATCTGTAAATTGATGGTAATCATAACGACGGAGTCGGTGCATCATGACTATGTCACATACAATGAGAAACGCTGACAAAATATATGAATATTACGAAACTCCGAGTGTAGTCGTTAAAACGGTGGGTACGTTTTCATTTGTCTAATTTTGAACTCTGTTAGTAGATTGTTTTATGAATTTTCGGCGACTTTGTCCTTGCGGGATTAAAAAAAAAACTTATCAAGTAGCCTACGTATTCTTCCAGACTGTTCTTACATCCGTTCCAATACCAAATTTAAAATGAATCGAAATCCGTTAGGCTCTTTAATAAATACAAAAATGCATAAATTTAAGTGTTATAAGGTAAATGTACAAAATGATGGACGGAATATATCTTTTACACATTTTGAAATTAATAAAATCAATACTTTGGAATAGCTAGGAAACAGCTCATGCAAACTGTATCTTCTTTACTTATACCATAAATAGTACATGTACCGATCATTACAGAGCAATGCAGATAAATGCTATATAATGCAGTTGCAGCCAAACAGCAATACAAACAGACATTCGCACAAACACAACCTTAGTAAGGCCCTCCATCCATAATCATAGCTCTACTCCAACTCTTCTAAAACTAACATTCAAGACTGCACAAATAACTATCATTAACCTTCATTACAAATTTACAGACATACATATCGGTGTAGAAATCACAAATTTCAATCCTAATCCACTGAAATAAAGAACAATTTTCAATAGCAACTTGTTTGATGCACGCAAGATGAGTTTGTTCAAAACGCATCGCAACGCGTTTCTACAGTAAGGAATGAAACAAAATAATTTGAGTCGTCATTCGTATATGATTTGATAACAAGCGTCGACAAGGCCGGCCGTGTGGAGAGGTCTTAACAAAGGCCGTACTCTATGGTTATTTCAAAACATTGTTACGTTAATCGATGCTTGATTGTAATCGATGCTTCTTGGGTGGTCAAAAATTTTGACGGCAATTTTTATAATTTAATTAAGCGACTAAATTATGACCATGAGTTAAAAGTTAAATTATTAATGAAATTTTACGTTTCATTGCTGTGTTAAAATTTTTACTAATTTAATTTTACAGCATCTTTAGGTAATTCCTCAGTCTTATTGTTCATGTATCTTTTTAGTAAGAGAAGTAGAACTATTAAATTTTGATATCTAATTATTAAATCCTTTTAATATTTATTATAAGATAAAAAAATAATGTTGCATATGAATTAAATAAGATTAAAGGCTATAGCTGCCAGGGGAGCAAAAAAAAATATTAAATCTATCTCAGAGTAAGTTTTATCGTAAGTTTGCATAGTTTCGACATGGTCCTCATAAATTAATATACGCGTCCATTAATAATCATCAAATATTCAGGACACTTAAGCATCGGCAATATAAATCATAAGTTGCGGATAAATGCGTGCCGTTTATTCAGAAATCTATAAGGGCGCTTACACACTAACTTAAAGTGCATATTTGACGAGATTTAATCAAGTTACTAGCATTCGACCGCGACTCCGTCGGCGTGGTATTGAAGAGAACCAAAAGTAAGTAGCGTATGTGTTCTTCCAGAATATCCTCTACATCTATGCCAAATTTCATCGAGATCCCTTCAGCCATTTAGGCTACAAACTCTAACATCCATCCATCTACATTTTCGCATTTATAATATTAGTAAGATTTCAATACGTTTAACTTAGTTACAGTAGTTTTAATGTACCTAATTATTAATTTATCTATGCTTTCTTTTCCTTTCATTGTAAGATACACGGAGTTTTCTTTGTTGTTTATGTGAAAGCAAAAAGCAAGATTTGCGAAGTCTTATGACGTTTATGTTGGGTTTCTGAAGTTATTATGTCATTACCGAGCGAT
Source organism: Papilio polytes (assembly GCF_000836215.1). Taxonomy (NCBI): domain Eukaryota; kingdom Metazoa; phylum Arthropoda; class Insecta; order Lepidoptera; family Papilionidae; genus Papilio; species Papilio polytes. The sequence goes on from NW_013525513.1 coordinate 973,880, forward strand.
TCATTAGTGTTGAACTAAGTTTCAATTGAATAAAACTCTAGTTACGGTGTTCGATAACGCATTTAATGAATTTATAGAACGGCTAACACTAACGAATGGTTAACAGTAGCTGGGAAACCGGCAATTTGTATAGTAGAATATTTATAATTGATTAGCAAGTTCAGTATCAACAAAGTCGCGTTTTAATGTGACTGGTATTCCATATCCGGTACAATTGGTTTATGTTAACGTCTTGGTACGCGTTGGTATCGTCATGTACTGTTAACATTACTACTCAAATGCGTGCAAACGAGACATCGTTTTGACATGATTTTGAGGCAATTCCGGGTATGTATTACATTATACCCCACTAGAGCACTTTATAAGGCTACTGTTTTGATGGAGGAGATGACCCATAGGAAGGGTATCCTATTTCTGAGTATCTCCTCTTGGAATAAAGGTAGTCAATACATCAGCAATTCTATGTGCAATGGTTGTTTTGTCATTTCGGAAAATTCTACCGTCCACTTACTCGTGTACTATAAAAACTCGCAAGTTATTTAGTTCCTTTACGCATATTTTTTTCTTTAAGCATTGATGACGTCAATATAAATAGAGTTAAAAAAGCTAAAAGGTACTTTTTATTTGCCTTAGAATCGGAGTTTTTGAAACAATTTGCACATCCGGGTTTTATGAAAGATACCGGTATACAACGTGTGTTTTATTGCTGTACCTAACGGTAATAAATTAACTAGAATCATCGATGATTATAAATGTTAAAAGCTGACTTTTCATTTACAAGGTTGTAAGGTTCGTTCATAATGTAAATTAAATTCTAACTGATTAAAACATAAACCTACCTTGTATTGTGAAGTTTTCAATACAAGTTACAGAATTAATGTACAAATGAAATTGGACAAATCCTTTTTTAAGTAAAAATATCTCTCTGTTCTGGTTTATCTCAAAAGCTGTAATATTAACAGTACATTACCTACTCCCATAGGCGCAACAGGTTTTTGTCCTCCACATAACTGTCACAGTCATCACTCCCTTCATGATGATGTCACCTTTCACGCAATCCATCCATCTCTTTTTTAGGTCTACCTCTGCCGGTGTACCTTCACACTCATTACTTTCTCCTTGTTACATGCGATTCATCCCTCCTCATAACATGCTAACCTTTTACTCCTTATTTTCTCTAGAACTGGAGTTACTGTCAAACTACATCCAATAAGCAGAGATTGCAAAATAGTTACTCACTTAATCGATGTTTGCTCTGAGCCTCTTTGCAGCATTCAGGATGCAGTAGATGATACCAGCTGACGCCGTGCAGGGAGCTTCTATCCCAGCCCAGGTGCCACTCGCTACTGGATAAACAGAAACAAAGAAATTAATGTCATTTTCTTTAATTGAATTCATAAAATAAGCATTACGACAAATGGTGGATTTTAAAATTTGCAATTCTAAATCTGGAACAAAATTCTCGGCATCAGAATTTGGTTGTGAAAATATTTATTGCTAACAAGTAGGTTTGGTATTTGATCTAAAGGGCAAAGGATTAAAGTTTATTATAGCAGACTTCGACGATAAGATGATAGCCATTTTTCTTCCTTAAATCATTTTGATTATATTATTATTATTCTGATTACAACAGGAATTATTTTGCATCGTTACAATACTTAACGTACGTTCAACGAGGAATCAAGGATATCAAAATCAAATATTGAATCAAAGCAAACAATTTCACAATTATATTAACAAATTGAACTCTTTCAAAACTCTACAAGGTCCAAAGTTTGATTGATTAGTGAACCGACCCCATCAGATATTTGCCCAGTCGCACCAAGTTCACTTTAATTACATTTATCAATACTTTTAATCGACTGTCGAAGTAACAAATGTTAAAAAACAAGGTTGTGAGTTTTTAATTGCGTGTCCGTTTATTTATTTGTCTGTAGTTAAGATTTATCGTTGCATAATGACTTATTACTCGGAAAACATTAAGTATTATTGTTTGCAAGTAGATAATATTGAAGTTTACTCCTTGATACAGAAATTTCCTTGATTTTGTTTAAAAACGTCTTCAAATAAGCTTCAATTCGCCTGCTGTAGGAACATATATTCCATCTTGTAAATGAGTTACTTCGATATGAGTTTTTCGAGTGTATGCTTTGTCTGGTAAATTGGCAAAGGGCGGTGTTAACAATTTGTTGGTGACATACACATTCGATATAACAAACTTTAGATCCTCTTGAGTAGTCAAGTCATTTATGGTTGTGTTAAAATACATTACAATTATAATAGAAAATTCATTAATTTTAATAGTTTTCAATAAATTGAGTCCACACATGCAAAGTTTGCTTCGAAAAATAACATTTCCTACAATGTTGCACGATTGTTATTATGTTATTAATGTGTTTCCTTATTTTATGTACATATTTTAATAAAATTACATCATTAAATTGTAAATTTGGTTATTCATAAATAATAATATTGATTGATATCGCAAAGTTAAATTATAACTTAAATAATTACTTAAAGTGTGCATTAAAAGTGTTCTTATGTAGTTAAAATACGTGAGCATTGTCGCGTGTATATACATATGGTAGATTGGAATTGATTGTAACAAAAACATTCTTGATGTAATCCAAAAGCGGGCGCACACCTTTGACTGAACTATCGCACAACAGTTATGCGATTGTCGATTGTTTCGCAGCCAATTTAAAAGTTTAGTTGCACAACTAAAAGCCGAGTAGGGTGCGCACCTCCATATAAAAGATTATTTCCAACCGCCACCCCGCTCTGTCCCTACGTGGGGACAGATGAGAATAAAAACTTTCATTCGTTTCACCTTTTGCGTCGAGGGGTTGGTTGGAACTTATTTTATATCATGACGGTTCCATCTGTCTCCTTATTGGTGATAGTGGGACTAAAAGGTGAGACGGATGGAACTTTTTATTCTCACGTTGGGACAGAGCGGGGTAACAGTTGGGAATAATCCCATATAAGCTCATAGGAATCAAAGGGACACTAAACAGTTGTCCAATAGTTTTGTCAAAGGTGTGCGCACACGCTAAGTAGATATTCAAGTCATAAAAGTTTTTTTTTTACATTGCAGAGTAAGCCATGGTTATACACACTCTTCAGACATTGTTATTGCTTATTATACTTAGATAATACTTAACTGATGACCCCATTTGTAAGGAGAAAACTCTTCAACTTGTAGTACCGTGGACCGCTGAGACAAGTGCAAATATTTTGTATGCACACGAATAATATATATTTTTATCAATACCTCAATAAAGTTTATATTGAACTATTCAAAATATTGTTTAATCAACACTTGTATGGAAATATCGATTGGTTTTACTACTGATTTTTTATTTGACTACAAAAGGTTAAGTTTTTATTTAAAGTTGTATCATAACTTAGAATAAATACTATATTTAAACTTATATTTTTTTACGATATTTGACCGAATTTTACCAAATAAATATTGGCAATTGTTTGTTATACTTCTAAAGCTTTTACTATCAAATATATCAGCAACGGAAGTCTTAGTAATATTTCTATAACTTTAAGAGAATTAATCTCGAACTTAATAACTTATCTCAGTTAAAATATGTTTGTCAACTTTTAATTATATATTTCTTAGGCTTTTTATTACAAATTATTGGATTTAATATCTAAAATCATTCATATGAGTCTCAGATTCAGATGCAACCTAGAAGCACTGAATCGGTTGTAATTTACGATGTTAACTAAAGGTCGACACTCTTATAGAAATGATAACTTAGTAGGTTAGTACAAAAGTCAATTGAGCAAAGGTAAGCATGCGTGTTCAAACAAACGCTAAAGTTTATACTCTCTGGCATTAATTATACTAAAAGATTTATGCTCGTCAGTTTCTAGATACATAAAAGGGCATGCGATTACATTGAAAGTGATTATACCTTTGACTAGAGAGAAAAGGATAAAGCAAAGACCAGCAGTTGTACTAATTTCTGACATTTCTCGCGGGAGTTAGGTACATATCGTGAGGAGAAGAAAAAATTAATAGGTATTTATGAACGGCAAATGATTTAAAAATACTTTCAAAACAAGCACAGAAATTGTTGTCCATTTTATTTAATAAAAGTGATCGCCCGTGCACATATCCTGTCCCTTAAATGTCAAAGTATAGATAAACACAGAACGGATACCGTGTCGATAAGTTTTTGTTCACAGATTAAATTACATTTGTTGCAACTTTTTTAAAGATGCGACTTCTTGTTTTCAGCCAGACGTTTAAAGGACAGCTGGTTGAAAGATGAATGAATCGACATCTGGTTTGGACTACAATTGCCACAGAGTAAGAAAAAAGAAAACTAGTTGAATGGAATATATCCTAGTCGCAACTAAGGTTTTCTATAATTCATAACGTTACGATTTATGTATCCTAGTATTTTACAAGCTTTTTTACTTAGAAAAAACTCACAATATTTTGTGAATTCGGAATTGTTGAATATAAAGTACCTTTGTAGTTTTAAATGTAAGTGATATGTTTATTGCGTTTATAGTTAATCTGAATGATGTGGATAAATTGAATCTCTTTAGATTACTTCATCTCGATACATTCAATATACACGTTTAGACATTTGCTTTAATACATTGAATTTATTTATATGACTGATGGATTTATGGAAGTCGTTTCTTACTACACATGTACAATATTGTATAATAAATGTATGGATACTGACGTCACGCGTTAGCTGATGGAACTGAGGAGACGAGCGCGGGATTGATGTTAGTTTTTTTTAGTAGGAGGTGTGATCCTTAAATATATTGTAGGTTTTGTCACAAAATTAGTACTATAACTATTAGGTACTGCTCTGTAAAAAAACATTTTTAATTTCTTGTCGTTTGTAATGTACTCTGTCTTTATTTTCTCTGTATATTGTAAAAACTTGTATCCACGCGTCCTGTTTATACGAGCGTTGACGGGCGGCTTGCGACTGTCATTGTATGCAAAGGCGCATGTCGGGGCAGGTGATCGCTTTATATTAACGCGGACAAGTGACGCGGAAACTGGCAACACTTAATCTATGTCTACTATTGTTAGTTTGTGTATTTTAAAAATAAAAAAAATATGGTTTCTTATGAAGAAAACAACGGAAGAGCGATTAACCCGATACAAAACTTGTATATCTTAATCATAACATCGATTATGTTCAAATTCTAAACATTAAAACATTTAGGTCTCAATGTTATTCCTCAAAATTCGTTTCAGTTAATGGCCGTAAGTATCTATAGAGGTACTTTAATTAATTTTAAATACTTCGCTTTGTAAGTGTTTCACAATCTGATAGACTTCAAAATTTGGAAGGAGTTTGGACTTTAAGGCCTTGTCCCACCAAATTGTAAATCCAACGTGTAAAATATGTGATTGAAATATAGGATTTTATTACTTTATTTGGCAGTGTCGCCATTTTTAAGCTATTTAAGCCTCTATCAGCCTGTGGTGGGACAGGCCCTAAGAGTGGCCTTATCATTTAAAGCGCTCTTAGATGTCTTAATAACGTTTTAATATTCGGCCGTTACGCTACTTAGATGAAATTAATTTCATACAGCTTTTTCAGTTTTCAGTTAACAGTCTAAAAAGGCATTTCTTGTAAAGGTCTTGTGAAATGTAAATATAAAATAAGCTATGTTACTTTAAATCAACACATGATCGTATCACCTGTGTAGGAACATCACTAAAATGTCTGACTGCGACGTATGTGTAATGCAGAGGCGCCTCAAAGTGACAATATACCTGGACGTCTGGCTACCGTCACACGGTGACTCCTCTTATTATTTCGTGCCATTGAACACAAGTCAAACGTACATGAATATGAAACGATTTCAATAGAGACGTTGTCATACATCTGCGATTCATACGGACGACAGCCCTCTTTGACAGATACGAATCCGTGAGCGTGCGGACATCTAAAATTAAACTATCGCATAACTAGTCTCGCTATTCCTAAGAACTTATGGAGGTGCGCACACTAATCGATTTTTAGTTATGCAACTGAACAGTTGAATTGGCTGCGAAATAATTGACAATCGCACTACAGTTGTCCGATAGTTTAGTCAAAGGTGTGCGCGTGTATAAAAGCATATAATGCGTATAATGTATGTTGTTTTGAGCCTTGAGCTAGTGCTGTAGGAAGTATTGTAAGGGAACTTATGCAGCCGATTGGACGAAGGATTTATGACTTTAAAACTTTTCCGACGGCTGAGCCTGCATTATTATACAATGTTTTGTATTTAAAATCGATTGAAGTCGTTTCCTTCAATAATATTTAAAATAAAATTTTAAACTTTTACAGTAACATAAGCATTTAAAGTAACGTATGGTGCTTAAGTAAGGTAGTCATAGGGTCTATAATATATTAATATACTTTCAGTGATTTTGTAAACTTACTTTGTATCAATATGCAGTATTTTCATGTCCATAGCGTGTACTGTCGTGAACACGTTGGTGGCGCCATGCACGACGCACTCGCGTGTCTCCGGCATGGCGAGCGGCGTGCACACCGCGAGGAAGACGGGCTCATTGCGGCTGCACAGCGGTAGATACGACACGTAGTGGCCACGGACTAGAACCACCTGGGGACAAGAGATAGATTCTCAATATTAATTGATGAAGTTTACTTTCGTAGTGCATCTAAGTATAGTAGTGCATCTTAAAGTGTTCTAAATAAAAAAGAAAATTGATTGTCAAGGACTAGATTTTTTTTATAATATAAGGTGGCAAACCAGCATGCGGCAAATTGAATCCACCAAAATGGAAAACGACGCTGCCCTTAAACATCCGCAATTACAGATGCGTTGCTCTTAATTGACGGAGGAGGAGACGCATATAAAGAGGACATTTCCCCTTCCTATGCGTCTCCTTCACCGTCAAATCCACTTATCATTCCCATCCTTTCCTCTTAAGAAAAGGGTGGAAAGGGAAGGGGACTAAAATTAGGCCTCCGGCACCACACTCATCAGACAAAACGCGAAACTGCTTCCACTTCACGCCTGTTTACTGTGAGGTCGTGGTATTACACCGGGCGAGCCGACCCATTTGTTCGAAGGTGTTAAAGCGGGCTCTACCACTGTTAATTTAAGAAGACTAGATTTTAATTAAATTCTACTACGCTTAAAGTTTTCAGTGAAATATTTCATGGACAGTAACTACTAGTATGGTAAGCAAATAAGTGTTTAAATATGTCTATCTTTTGTTTTCTATTTCGTTTCTCTACATTAAAGAACAGAAGTAAATTGACATTTACCAAGTATGATACATAATTTATTAATACAAAAACATTTAAATTCAAGAAACTACTTTAAATAAAGGAATGTAAAATGTATTTAGAATTCAACTTTCACCACAACTAGAGCGGATAACTAATGTTCCTTCACGGCTGTCACTTTAATGCACACATTTTATTTCTGAGCACACAAAAGTCAAATGTGAAATAACTGACAACTCAAGGTCGGGTCTTTGACGTCGACAGAAAAGCATTTCTATTACAAGTGACGCTGCACGGGACTGTGATCCTAAATGCATGGGATTGCCAGTCTTTTTAAATTGATAGGATTATACACTGAATTCTACAGAAACTATGTTATGTTGCTGTTTAGAAAATTACAGTTTTTGCTTTGCTTCAACTTCAAAAGTTACATGACAATAAATTTTGTGTATTAATAGCTCCAATATGACGAAAATCAAACAAGTGGCTTCTACGGTTTGTATCCTGTCCAGCGAAGTTATAGAGACAAAAAAAAAGATAAGAGTTACCTAGAACTTCAGAGTTCTAACCTACAAATTTAAAGGCTTTACCTTTTTTCACACTAATTCCAACTATCAGTAGAAATCGTTTCTAACTCAAAGTGCACCTGCAAATTTGAACTATTAACTAACGAAATACCAACTGTAGACTTTTGTCTGGTCACAAAATGTAAGAATACGCAAAGCTATTTATTTGTCTAAAGATAAAATCGATACTTAATTGATTGCTTTTGTAATAGATATGGACTATTTTAATACAAGTAAATGCTATTAATAAGTTTTAATAAGACAGATTTAGTTTACAATTTCTTTTATGGTATTCTAATTAGTAATTTTATTACTACAAGTGTTTTTAGGTCCGTTTGATTTGTCTAGGGGTTTCTGCAGATATTTTTATGATTGTAGAGATATATTAATGGAATTCTTACAGTATAAGACAAAATGAAAACTAAAGTGCCAAGAAATTCAAAGAAATGTAGTCAAGTAATCCGCACCGGGACGACATGGTTGAATAGGACCTTATAATCCCCAATTTAGGGTAGCTTTTGATGGAGATATATAGGAACTGACGACTATTTGAATAAATCATAATTTAAATGGGAATTCGTGATTAGTGTTTTTTTTTTCATTAATTTTAATTTATTTATATGTTTGGATTACAATGTCCTGAAATGCATAAACGTTTGGTTGACTTAGTTAATCTAAAAGGCGTTCCGGGCGTGTCGCATTGACATTCTTTTAAGTTTTAACAACAATGAGTAGATATTTTCTTTATTACAACAAGTTCGATATAGTTCACAGTTGAACGTTCACTCGGAATGATCTTCGATCCGGATTCATGTGGCCTTGGTCGATATATTTTATTGTATTGTACACTCGTAGTCATTGTGTTTCTTAACGTAGTATAAAAATTGTGTAAGTAATATAATTTGAAATGTTCACACGGAAGACAGACGTAAAGAGGAAGTAATTTCGCGATTCCTCTGATGTGAGTGCCTGCCGGAGGCCTAATTTTAGTCCATTTCCCTTCTCCCCATTTTTTTTATAAGGAGAAGATGGTAAAGGGAAGTAGGTATGGTAGAGAGGATGCATAGGAAGAGGAAGTATCATCATTTTGTGCGTAACCTGATGCTGTAATTGCAGATGTTAATGGTAGCGGTCGCTTCACCGGTTCGTTGAATTCAGGTTTTCCACCTTAAGATATAAAAAATAATTAAATATAATATTTCAACACACTAGGGGTGATAATTACAAAATTGCAACAGGTCCATTGTAACAGTGGTTTTCCTCTCTCAAAATACACAACTGAGATGACTTGTTTTTACCAATGTTTCAACAGTGTAAACTTGCGGATATAAGGTTCATAACAAAGATATAATCCCAATACAGAAGTATCAAAACCGATCATATCAGAAGTAAATGGAGCATTTGCTATATAAAATTACAATATACACATTGAGTTTGCGTGTAAGGAAATAAACATAACATTTTATTTTGTGTTAATAATATTATAGATATTAGGAATTTAAAATCTTCCTTGTAATAACGTAAAATCGAACTATTTTAGTATTTTTTTATAATTCTTTATCAGTTACTATTTAGAAAAAAACTTTAAATTGTTTTGTAAATACGAACTATGTATTTTACCTTCAATATAGTTAAATAACATTTCATATACTTGAGGTTAACTATTAAGAAATAACTGAATAACAAACATTTTGCATTCCTTTTTGTATCTGTAATTAATATTGATGTTATAAGCAGAAATGCAAAATATATGTTAATTTGATTAAAAGCAACAGATCGTAAACATTTTATAATCACACCTTAAAGATTAAATTTGTAACAAATTAATGAAATGTATCCTATTTACTGAATTAAATTCATTACTAATGCTTTATGACTATTTACTGTTTTGATAATAAATCTACTACGTTATAACTATTTAGGGCCTGTCTCACCAAATTGTAAATTATCTAATAACAATCGAACATGTAAAACATGTAAAGGAAATATCGGATTTTGTTCCCTTATCATACAGTGATATCAAAAGGCCCAAAATAGACAGAATTAGTGAATTTCACACTACCGCATCACTTCAGTCAGCCGGTGAACATGGCGCATGCAACTGTGCGAAATATCGGGAGCTAAAACAATTCAATCGTGGTAAGAAACCCGTATCTTACAAACACTATATTTGTAAAAACAGTTTAAAGTTATATATAGAATTAGAGAAGTTTACTGGACCAGGCCCAGGTCCACCCGCGGCTTAGTGCCTCAGATGAATGAATGAGGTAAATCTTAAAGTGACGTCGTTTTTAAGCTATCTGAGCCTCTATCAGCCAGTGGTGGGACAGGCCCTTACTGTTGTAATAACATTTTTAATATGCATTAATATAAGATATAAATAGCAATTTATATAAAATAATAACTCTTTAATAGTGTGAAGATAGTGAATTAATTATCGCTACATCATCGTGTCCCCGCCCACAATGGAAACCAACAGTAATGACGGATTAACCGGATTTGAGACTTACATCACACGAATCAAACGATCAAATTAATTTGTGCCACAATTTATAGCAAGAAGATGTTTATAATTGCGACGTGCTATTTTACATTATAGAGACCTTGTTCAATAAATTTTAATGTTTGTTGATTTTGTCAAATGTATTTAATATGGTTTTCAAAGTTTTACATGTCCATGTGTTTCTTATTAACATGACTGGTTTAATCATGTTACACTAGCTTTATCCTCTTTATCTGCGCGGAATTCAAAACTTAAAAGAAGCCTACGTGTTCTTTCAGGCCTCTATTTCTGTGTCAAATTTCAGTGAGATCCGTTAAGCCGTTTTGGAGATTTATCCATCCATCTATCTAAACTTTTACTACATTAGTATGATAAACAGTTTTATGCTATTCTCGTCTTTGTCGCGGAAGCTCGTACCAACACAGCGATAACACGCTTCACAGTCCTACACTATAAGTTTAGATGCAAAACGCCAAATACAAAATTTCAACCAAAGCCTTCTAGGCCGGTGGATACTATGCGCTATATGACTGGACTTCGAAAACGACCGCTGCCTATAGACATTCGCATTAGCTGATGCGTTGCTTACCCTTAATCGACGGAGGAGGCACATAATGAGGATGTTTTCCCTTCCTATGCGTCTCCTCTAGCGTCAAATCCACATTACCTCTTCATCATTTTCTTATAAGAAAAAGGGAAAGGAAAAGGGATTAAAGTTCGACCTCCGGCGCCACACTCACTAGACGAATCGCGGAATTGCTTCCATTTCACGCCTGTCTTCTGTGTGATTTGTCAGTCACCTACGTCCACACTCTCGGAAATAGCAGGGTTCACCACTAACTGGTTATATTAGGGAGGACATCATCATATTGCGTTAAAAGTAAAAAGAATTAATCATACGTAGATCAGTTTTGTAGAGTACTGTTTGTCTGTTGCCAGTTAATCTTACCATATAAAGTAGAGTCGATATGACAGCGGTGAGCGATCAATCGTGGCTTATTATCTCCAGTACTCGAATCCATCAGCCAGTAACACTCGGTGAAGTGAACAATGAAACGGACCACTTTCTAACCTAAGATAACAATGTCGTGACCTGGAGTGACGTGACCAGTACAACTTAGTCCCTACCTACATCATCAATGCAGATATCAGTATTAATTGATCTACTGTTCCTTATTAGATGTAAGCACAGCAAGGGTCTACTTATACTGGTTTTAGCTTAAGATGTCAACTGGGAACTATCGTGACGTTGTCAACTCATATTGTTCGGTTCGTATTCGTGTCTTAATTGATGAATGATAATTTAGCACTTTAACAACATGAATATTGCATTAAATTGCTTTATTATATTTAATGGCTTAATTATGTGGCTGTTTGTATAAATACATTGTTTATGTTGATTAAAATATTATGAAATGCTACGTTTTTCATCGAAAAAAACGTCTTCGAACGTTTTCACATTTGAAATTACAAATGAAGAAGCACTAGCGATTTATGTATCATATCGCTTGAAAGATTACAGTTATCAAAACAGAAATAAAAGAGTGTTTGCTAAAGAAACTGGCAATTCATTGAGCCGTTAGATAAAGAAAAAAATTAAAAAAATTAAGCAACAGCCAGGCGGATGAGAGGTGTGTCCTGACGTCATATATCGTGACTTCGACATGACGAAACGTGACCGTACTGGCCACACTTTTATATTTGAACCTTTAATTTTGTCAGTCGAATTCACTTTTACGCTCGCGCCAAAGCTTTTGACCTTTTAATAGCAAAGGCTGATGTCACAAACTCTGTATCCGTCTACGTGATTAATAGATATATTACTGACTAGCTGCTGCTCGCGACTTCGTCCGCGTGATATTAAAAAATTATCTATACTATTATAATAAAGCGTAAACACGCACTTCTTTGTTACCTAAGATGTCAGCATTTACAGCATATTTTTGAGTAGTTCTTTTTTTAATGAAAAGTCCTACACATACGTCACGCTTTCGGCTACATATTTTCACGCCGTTAAACTGAAGGGGTAAATATTTTGAATAAAGGCTCTATTGTGGGAAAGAGACCAGAAGTTGCTGCCAACATCAAGGAAGCAAGATTGCCATGGTTTGTCATGGTCATGTCATTTTTACATTTGCAATTGATAATTTGACGCATTAGACAATAAAGTAAATTTTTCATAATATTATGCGGATGAAGTCGCACGAGAACAGCTAGTAATAAATAAAGCATATGTTACTGGCAGTTAAATTTCCTTTCTAGCGGTGAAAGAATATTTAAAACCCAGTAGTTTTTACGTGAATCAAATACATACAAAAATACAATACTTTCCTCTTTATAACATAGGTATAGATAATATGTTATTTATTACTGATAATACGTGTTACAGCAATAAAGTAATAATTTAAATTCAGGAAATTGTAAAAGTGAGAAATCTATCTTTAACCACATTCAATGTCGTTTAATTGCTGAATGAGTTAGTGTAGACTTAGTATTGGAAACCCGTTCTCTCGACGACTCTGAGTGTAGCTGTAAAGTTCCACAAGTTCCCTTAGTTGAATTTAATTTAGAAAAAAACCTTTCAATAGAAAAAGTACGATAAATCCCAAATAGGGTTGGCGAGGCAGATGACCGGCCGCAAAAAATAGTGCAGTATCCAAAAGTTTTCATCCATAATTTTGACTTTTTAGCAACTCGTTGCACAAAAAAAATTATTACATGCGAACGAACTGACAAAAACAAGTGACAGTGTGCATTAATATAGTGTGATAGACTCTTTAATTTGAATATCGAACTTGATCCAAAAAGGTTTCATATATATGCACTTCTAAGAACTTTTTGATTCACCTTCGTAGGTTTTTGATGATGATGTATAGAAAAAAGTACAAATGTAAGATAACTAGAATTCGAAGTGCTTGTATTGTACATAAATGTAAACCAACCTTGAACTTATATTAATAGTACTGCTCGGTGATTTGTAATATTAGAAATGATCGCAAGCCATCCTTGCGATATTCTATCGTTAATTAATGGCATATGAAAGCAATATTTCAATGTTAATCTACCATTTTAATAGGATTTCTCATTAGTGTAATCAACTCTGCTGACTACAAATGTATTTTCATATCGAGTTTCAAGATTGAAGAATTTACGATTCGAGATTCAGAGATGCGAGCGATGATCCCGTAGGCCAATGTCTTATACGCACGGACTGTATTTAAAAGTTATGAATATGTTTCATTTTTAGTTTATTTAATGAGAATTGTAAATATACGAATAACAGAGATTTCCCAATAAACGAAAAGACAGTACTTTCGTTTTTATCTATTCAAAAATATTAGATACTTGAACTAGAAACCGAGAATTAGTTTTAATTGTAATGTCCCTATTACCACATTAAAAATTGACAAGGATGTCATATAAAAGTATGAATAGATGTTCTTTACAACACGCGTCATAACTCAATTGAAACATTTTTTTGTTCCACAGGAAACTGCGTCCGTCGGTTTATCAAAGGGAAATACAAGTGGGTTTTTTTCTTAAATGATGTATCTACTAAATCTATTGTAATTTAACATTTTTTCATTTGCAATAAAGTGTTGGATAAGATTTTTTTCCAAATCTTAAATGACATTTCTATTACTTTTTGTAATTCTATTTTGTATTTTACATCTAAAGTCCGTTGTAAAATCGATTCATTGACTCAATCGTGTTGTAGGTTGAGAATTCGGGCAGTGTGCGCACGCGCCGACCGCACGCCCGCGCTCCGTCACGAATCCTTATCAAAAGAAGTAACGTATTTCTATAAAACTTCAATTCTGTCAAGACTATAAAAAAAACTTTTATTTTTACACTTAGAGTCGGCTACTACGGGAGTTGAAGAGAGATTAATATGTTATTTCCTTACGTTTAAATTTAATAACACGTATAATACTTGAGGATATAAGGTAGTATTTATATATTCACGTTTATAAGTTCCCGTTCCGTAACATTTGTCAATGGGTAAAAATATTGTTTTCCTACTTGTTAGTGTTTCATTAGTTCTACTAGCTTTCGCCCGTGACTCCGTCTGCGTGGAATTTTTAAATAAGTAAATAGCCTATGTGTTGTTTTACACTGTTCTCTACGTCTATGCCAAATTTCATAGAGACCCGTTCAGTAGTTTAGGCTACAAACTCTTACAAACATCCATCTAACTAAACTTTCGCATTTACTAGCTTAAGCACACTGCATAATACACACACAGAGTCACCACACAGCGAAAACACACATACACCACATAAATGGACGACACTCCGAACCAAATAACGGATTGTTGTCAAAAAAAAGGATCAGCGATAAGCTCCACACCTTTTTGATCAATTTAGGATATTAAAAAAAACTTTCGCATTTATAATATTAGTAAGAAGTAAGATTGCTATGTAATAGTAATAACATTTCTGTAAATTAAGCATATTTACTGCAATACAGTTCTTGATGCCACGAAACCATTGATCTTTACATTATAGGTTATTGCTTGGAATTTAATAATTTTAAAACATTGAAGAATAAAATAAAGATTCTCAATATCATGTTTGCACGTGTAAACCAACGTAAATTCATTTTATATTAAAACAATTGAAGTATAAGCGTGTAAAATGTTTTGCTCGGAGTTATGCAATCAATCGTGCGTCAAGGTCGGCGATGAGAGGCTTGACAATGAAAGAAATACAAGCGAAGACATCAGTTACAGGCAAGTCACACGTCGGTCGTCCAACAATCGTATACAGTATGCAAATCTTACATCTTAATATAGAGAGCAGTGGCTTGCGGTTTTGTTATTACAATCGGATAAATTTACATTTCATAAATAAATGCATCTCCGCTTCACCTAACGACGCAAACGTAATGTTTTTGCTGACTTTGAGTCTGTCTGCTCTACATAATGTTACTTCAATAGATTTTGAACCTTATTAATACAGCTTTAGGTACATTAAAGTGTGAACTACGACGATCACAAGATAAATGTAGAAGTAGAAGGTAAAGTGTGAAATTTTATGGATTACATTCCTATACTTAGTATATTGTAAAATTTGATCTAATCACGGAGTTCCACTGAATGTCTTTGCAAGTGAATCATTCTATGTGGCCATCCGAAACAACGTCTCCGTTTCTTTTAATATAATAAACACTGACTTAACAACCATTCGGAAACATACAAAATAATTCGGTATTTCTTAATTGTGTAGTACTTTTCCAGTAGAGTTGACTTATTAATGCAACATCGTGTATTAACATCTTTTTGCCGCGATTCCGTCCGCGTGGAATTACAAAAAAAAACCAAAGTAAAGTCTGTGTCAAATTTCATCGAGATTTGTCCAGCCGTTTAGGCTACAAATACTAAGAAACATCTATCCATTCATCTAAACGTTTATGATACTAGTAAGACTAATAAGATAGCTTGACCAGGAATATACAAAACTTCACCTTATTGTGGACACATATAGAACTAATTCCTTTGTTATAAAGAGAAGTAAAGAAGGCGATTGAAGCGCCCCTAAGCCAGATTGAGCTATTATTGAATTCTACACAATATGGTGTCAATATTTACTTATCTCGGATGCATTTATTCGTGACAGTTGTCGAGACTAATGAGCGATATGACCTTCGAACTATCGGTTTGTATGACATTTTATAAAGGATACATTTTGCTAAGACATTACGATACAAAGCCACAGGTACTCTTAGTCAATACTAACATTTCACTATTTTATTGTACTTTATGTACTACATATATAATATTTTAGTAAAGACTTGGTTATTAATAACTGTTCGAAATTATTAAACTATTGAAATTACTGTTCTTAAAAGAGTTAATAGCAATCAGAGGTTGCAAAAAAAAGTTTTTCTACTTTTTAAATGAAAAATTGATAATAGAAACCAAGAAGACTTCTTTGAGGAGGGGTTGTCAAGGAAACCCTGCTATTTAGAGGGATAAAAAGTCGTGTTTCGGTAATTTAAGTAGCCTTTTAGTTTAGTTTTAAACTAAACACTAAATTTCGTTTAGTAACAAGTTAACAACTGTATAGTAGATAGTAGAATGGATATTTAAAAGTTAAAATTTCATTTTTTTTTAATTTAAATCATCTTGTTATTAAAGCTTATTTATTACGAATATATGCGTATATTAGTGTTGTTATTAGTTATTAGCTGACGAATTAAAACTTTCTACTTTGATTGATGTTTACAGCAACTGATGGTTAAAAGAATTTTTGTGCCAAATGTAATTAAGTCGCTACTCAGAAGTCACAGGTCGAAACTTACATAACTTATCTGAGGCGTTTTAAATTACTTTTTTAATAATATTCAATGAATTTGAAACGTCAAGAAATAAGCGTAAGACTGGCGAAAGTGTAGCTTTTTAATATTATGATTGATATTTACTGGTTTCACAAATTTTACACGGCTCGTGTTTTTGGGATTATTTAAAAAAAATATCAGTAGATAAGTATTAGGTAAGATTTCATTTTCTCTTTAACTCATCAGTATTATTAAAAACTAGCTGTTCCCATGCGGCTTCATCCGCATGAAATTATGAATTTTTTATTTTATTGTTTACATTTGTCAAATTATCGATAGCAAACGTCAAAATGACATGACATCACAAACCTTGGCAATCTTGCTTCCTTCATATTGGCAGCAAATTATTGTCTCTTTCCCACATTCGGGTTTTTATCCCAAAATATTTATCCCCTTAGTTTAATGGCGTGAAAATATATAGCCTAAAGCGTGACGTAATTGTAGGGTTTTTTTATTAAAAAAATAATTATTCAAAAATATAATGTCGTTGGTAACATCTTAGGCAACAAAGAAGTGTGTGTTTACGCTTTGTTATAATAGTATAGATTATATGTTTTACATTCTATGTTTATTGGCAGTAATAATCAAAACGAAATTAAAACATAATTATAAGCATTGCTTTAAGCAATTCAACGTTCACTGATTTCGAAATAAATTATTCGTAACTATACAAATTCTAATCAAATAACATTATGAACAAACATATATAAAATACATAAAAAAAATCGCAATACCTCATAAGTTATTAATATCGAATTTGCAGTATTAATATAATTTTAATTATCAATTTAATGATCGTTATATTGCAAAATCACGAAGTTGAGTGCCAAAAAAAAACAAAAAAATATAAAGCCTATCATTGATACACGTGGTTATTCATTACCAACCATATCAATAACTCGTTAACTTTCAATAACACATGAAACTACAGAGACATATCATTTGCTTGTGTTCTCACGAACAGTATAAAAATCGGGGCCATCCATTACGGCACCTCTTGATCTGACACGTACCTATATTAATTCCAATAATGACCAGCAATGAGGCATTTCGTCACAGAGTATAGAAAACATCAAATACATATAATTAGAGCCGTCTATAAACTACGGCGATTCTAGTCTTTAATTACGAATACCGAAGGCTTATCGAATGTTGGGAAATATGTGATATGTACAATCGGCAAATCTGACGGTAAATTAGTCTCGTAACCTGTATTACGATAATATTGCTGTCTCTATCATTCTGTTAGCAGATAAATGAGATAGCAATAGTGTCCAGACATTTGAAATTCGCGTTAAGGGCGGTGGAAATGTGCCACAAGCCGTATTATTTGATTAAAAGTTATGGTCATATTAAGAATTATTCATAGTAAATGTTGATTATTCAAATAGAGTCTGTTTTTGCGTTGATTTTTTCTTAAAGCGTTTTGACTAATTTTATGGAAGAACTAACTAAGAATAATTATGAAAGTACAAATATTGATACAGTTTTGTGGAGTTTGCGCTTTTTATATTTTGATACTAAATGTATACTTATTTAAAGTTTTTCTTAAAAAAAATAAACAAATAGAATCAAATAAAAATGTAAGAAACACGTGCATTTTTTTACTTTAAATTAAAAATGTCTGAACAGTTTTTTACATGGAGACAAATACAGTTTTTTTGTCTTTAAAAATAAAGAATGCTCTTGAATTCGTAAATTTAAGATGAAAATGTTGTTCAATTTTTTGTTTAGTTAATTAATTACTTACATTTTTGGTGTCTTAAGGACAGATGATATTGGACATTTTTTTAAATGATATAATCAGTGTTATATCTTCGTCTCCATTGTAGATATATTAGGTAGTTTTATGTTTTTAATTTAAAAAGTGAAAAATTTGCCTTTCCAAATAGCACCTTTTCTAAAACAACATTAGGAGGGATCTTATTTCTTCTTTTATAGCTCTACAGCCTTTTTTTTCTTTGGGCGGCCTTTTTTCCATTTCGGCCTATCTCTGGTCACGGTCCTCCAGTTTGCTATGCCAACGCTTTTCGCATCTCCACTTATGCCGTCTATCCACCGGAGCTTTGGTCTCCCTTGACTTCCACGGCCCTCGGGATGTCATTTGGTAGAAGTAAATTGTTTAATTTAAGGAAAAAGCAAAGCATAGTTGTATAAGCTTTAAAATACATGTAAATAATACTTTGCATTAATAAGAGTACGTTCTAGTAAATTCTGATATAATGTTATTTGTTTTCCCTAACCGTTACCGCTGTAGGAATGTTTTGTCGAGAAATGATCGGGCCATTATAGTATGGAATAAGGTTAGTCCGCTGGAACTGTGTACCGTTCGCAAAGAAATCAAGAGCAAATGAATTAAACAATTAATATTTAAAACGTAAGCTTAAGGAGTCGGCACAGAACATAGATTTACATTTTACCATGTTTTTATATAGACATTTACATTTCTATGTTCAAACTCTTGGTTTTTTCTTGCTTTACGTGTTTAAAACCTTATAAACAGTACTAACAAATAATTTATATACTAATATTATAACGAGGAAAAAATTGTATTTTTGTACTACGGGGCCGATTTCAAAAAATCTTTTACCTTTAACAAGCTACGTTATCGCTAAGTAACATAGGCTATTTTTCTAATTTCACGTGGACGAAGTCGCAAGCAACAGCTGGTTATTGATAAATTGAAACAATATAATCAATTTTGTTTCTTATCTTTGCTGTATATGTTTTTAATCGTCTTTTTCTTCAGACTGTACAAAGAAATCATACATTTTAAGCAGTTGCACAAGTTTCTTTTGTCATTGTATAATGATGTCGATCGTTTGTGATGTTTTGTGTATCGGAATGTGCTACGATTAGACTCATGTGCCGTACATTATACTTGCAGTAATAACTGATGTTTGTCGCTTGCATTTTATAATCAACTTTAATAGAATAAAATAGGATTGATAATTCAATGACCCGTGTTTGAAAAAACGTCTCCTAGTATTTTTGTAATGTGATCGATGGATTTAGAGACTGTACCTTGTAAGATGGTGTAATGTTGGTTGAAATTTGGTCGTGTAATTGATGAGGGGAATAGCTTAAATTTTGATTAATGATAGCTTAAGAAATCGCGTCATTTCTCTAATGAAGATAAAAGAAATAAACCCTCGTCATATAAAAAAGAGGAATTAGAATCGCGTTTTTATTACTATTTCGCTGATTGATTAAAATTGTTAAAAATATTTTACGGCTGGTTAATAACTAAAGTGATTTGATGATTATCAAATAAAAGTTTTGTTATGTTTATTTAATGTTATGTGTAAGTTAATTTTTACAAGTAATTTTCATTGATAGTGCAAAAAATTAATAAACAACTCATATGAAAAATTCGATGTCTTTTCGGTTATTACAAATGACTTCCAATAAATCTCTTTTCAACTATTCATTAACTCTGGCAAGCAATAAAAATGTATTCACTACTAAAAAAGTCAAATTTATTATTTTAGGTGTCACCTTAACCTTGTAAAATACTATGCCAGGTGATTGAGTGAATTTATCATTTTATCTAAATATAATTGTATGTGTAATTTTATGAGTGAATTCTATGATTTATTGAGACTTCTATAATAATTGCATGTTTTCCCAACATGAACAAATCTAACGGTATGTAATTCAAAAGTGTAAGAGCAATTTTGATAAAGTATTTACTTAGTTACATGTCTATACTAGTACTAGTCTATACTTATTATAACAAAGCGTGCGGGGGAGGACATACAAAGGAAGGGAAAATGTTCTCTTTATTTGCGTCTCTTCCTCCGTCAATTAAGGGTAGGCATCTGCAATTGCGGACGTTTATGGGCAGCGGTTGCTTTCCATTTCGGTGTTTTCAGATGGCCGCTTGCTCGTTTGCCACCTTATGTTATAAAAAAACTCCAAAACTACTTTGCCGATTTTAAAAATTCTTTTACCGTTAGAAAGACAATTTATCTGTGAGTAACATAGATTATTTTTTAATTTCAGGCGGACAATGTCACGAGAAACTAGCTAACTAACTAGCTAGTCATAAATATATGAAAAGTGAAACAATATTATGAACATATTTATCTCAATGATCATAATTGTGTGGGACATACAATTTACCATTACAACTATAGATATATCTAACAATGAATTTGAATACTTATCCTGTCACCTCACTATTGAAGAATGTCGAAGATTAATTGCATCTTTATACTTCACATCGAATGAATTACCAGAAATACTACCAAAAGCTATTGAAAAAATACCAACAGAAGTCTCTTGTTACGATTTATTAATCAATTGGAACATTGGTAAAGAAAAATGGAAAGGTCGGGGTAAAACACACGAAGTTATCTCCAGAAGATTACGACAAATTGACAGAAATGATTTATCAAAATGGCTTAGTATTAACGTTTTTCATAATTTAGCTTCACAAATAAATGTAACTGTTATTAAAGCATTTGAAGTGAAAACATATGATAAAGTAAATACAAAACATAGGTTAGGAGATAGCAAGAAATATCTAGAAGTACATAATAATTGGGATATTATTGATTCAATTCTATCTGGTGGAATTATTTGCATGTTCATTGCGATAGTTTTTAGATGTTATAGAATATTGTGGTTGGCGTGTAAAAGGATTTTCTTCAGTAATAATGCTCAGGACGAGGAATTGGTTTGTCTGTTAAAAGATCGAAATGTAAGACAACGTAAATAAAGTTATAAATATTTGGATTTATAATATTAGTAAGATTTGCAACATTGTATGTCTACCATAATTCTTATTAACACTAAGAAAAATAATTGTATATTTTTCAAATAAATGTTTGCTAAGTGAATCGAATTTTCATTGAGATATTTGATTTTTTGGCATAAAATAAATTTCTCCTGAAATGTCTCCTACTACTGTTTACAACATACAGACCTTATACTGCATTAAATTGTATATTAACAGATTATAAACTTTTCAGCAATTCAAATAGAATCAATCTCAAAACCTCACAAAGTAAAAATGGAGTCAATGATAAAAACAAAAGCATGTGGATCACAATTCTCAGAATCCAATCTTCATACTCTAGTCATCGGCTAACAAGACGTGTTTAGTTTGTGTCCAGACATCGCTTGTGTCATCTGAGTACTAGATAAACCTCATTAGCGGTAACTTCATCAAGAGATACGAACAACAGACCCTCAACTCTACATTGAGCATGTATTTAATGTAAATGGCAAATGCTTGTAGAAATCTTCTATCTCGCAAACGATTAACTAATACTCGTTGAGAGACAAAGGTTAACTTGGACGTTATTTTAATGTTGATAGAGGGAAAGTAACTAGTAGTGAATTTTACAACAAAACAAACGGAGCAAAACACCAAAAATGTAATCTCAATCCATTGTTACTTAAGTATTATTCGTAAATAAAGAAACAACACAAATCTTTAAAATTATAATCAAACTAGTTTTTGCTCCCGACTCGGGCTGCGCGGAACTAAAAAACCTTAGTGAGTAGCCTATGTGTTCTACATTATCAAGAGTGCTCTATATATGTGCCAAATTTCGCCGAGAGCCGTTCCGGAGATACCTTCTAACATCCATCAATCCATCTAAACTTTCGCATTTATAATATAAGTAAGAAGTAAGATACAACTAGAATACACGCAGTAACAATTGTCATAAGGAAAACGATACTATGCCACTAAATGAATTAAATCCATAGTGAAATACTTTGAATGCAGTTACAGTACTAAATAATGGTCCCAATAGACGGGCCGGGCATTTCATAAATCATATCGGAAATCGGAGCTATGCGTATTGCCTCCGCGGTCTCGTGAATAAATGAACTTGTAAGCGAAATATTTAATCAGTTCCTTGTATTATTAACGTATTTTCTAATGTATATTATAATTCATTGCACTTTAACAAAACGGGGAAAGATTTATTTACAGTTAATTTGAAGGCAGTGGTCTTGTTATAATTTTGTACTGATTTGCTGAAAATTTCGAATGTGTAATGTGAATGTGTAAATGAATTTCTTAAAAAAGTTTGTAATGCAAGCTTTCTTTTTTGCATTTTCAGAATTTAAAATAAAAAAAATAAAAACAATAACATTTACTAATTTATCCAGAGGATGAACGAGATATACGTAACAAATGCTGGTACATTTATTTTTCATTCCATCGCTTCTCGAAGTCGAGGGAAAATTCTCGCGTTAAGTGATTCCGTGATTAATGCGCGCAATCAACAGCGAAACGTGCGACAAGTCCGTCCATTCGCTCGGCTAGTAGCACGTGCGTTCGAGTTATTAATTGGATACAATAAAAGCGTTGATTGCAAGCATTTGTAATTTTCAAAGTGTCGCGATTATAGGGATGTTTGTTTGTCAGTATCGATATCGATTTGTCTTTTATCCCAAAGTATTATACTCTTATAAATAATAGTACATTATTCATGTTTACTTTGCGTACAGCTTACAACTTTTTGTTCCCCAATTTATATTTGAAATCCGAAAAATTTTAAACAGTCACTGATAAATATAGAAATCTATTAAACCTTTTCTCGTCTCGACTTTAGTTTTTTGATACCTGAATATTTAAGGCAATAGATTAACTAGGCGGTGGTTTTGTAAAGCAGAAGGGCATTAAACAAAACATTATTTTTATCGATACATGAAGTGTTACTGTGTTACATCCCTATACTTGCATCCACTCGCCTTTTATCTAGTTTCTACTGCTTATTGCCAGGTGTGGGTGTGGACTCATATTTGAATAAGCCATTTCAATTGCATACATTGATACGGTTGTGGGTTCAAATCCCAGTGCAATTTGCATCGAGATTATACTATTTATTATAAGTAACGCGGCATAATGTTATTTGATTGACCGTTCAATAGATCTTAAGGTGACAAGGAACATGCTTTAT
Organism: Papilio polytes; assembly: GCF_000836215.1. NCBI lineage: Eukaryota > Metazoa > Arthropoda > Insecta > Lepidoptera > Papilionidae > Papilio > Papilio polytes. Next base: position 997,455 of record NW_013525513.1, read on the forward strand.
GTATTGTTGCCTTCACTTTACAACTTTGAGTTATCACTAATGTACAAAACTATTTAATAAATTAAGATTTTTTTTGTAAACATTATCTCTATGTTTGGTAATTCTGAGACCCAGAACTCAAAAACAAACTGAAAATGAATGTAGAAGAGACAGTATTTTAACATTCTGAGCTTTACTATAATTCAAATTGTATCTAATATTATAATAATACTTCGCTGGTCTTTTAATGCGAAGTTTCAACGAGGTGCGAGAGGTTATGACGGTAATACACCGGTCGATCAGATAAGCCTGATTACGGCTGATCACATGATTTTACGGCCGCATGAAAATAATTATACAAAACTGGCCGATCCCCTACTCAACACTTTCCTGCGCGTGAGCATTCAATTACCAGTAATAACTCTAGCGCGGCATATCAATTTGGATAGGGTTGTCGCGATCCTATATCGATATTAATTTAAGAAAAAAATGTATCTACACCTGAATTGATAACCTCCTTTTTATGGTAAGTCAGTTAGTATATTATTGTGATGATGCATTTTGGTTTCAAAATGTTGTAATCTATATCTTTTCTCATATTATAAAGAGGAAAGATTTTTATTTTAGTTTGTATTGAAATAACTCAAGAACTAATGGACCGATTTAAAAAAATTCTTTGACTATTAAAAAGCTGCGTTAGGAGTGAGGCTATTTTTTTAGTTTTACGCGGGTGAAGTCGCAAGCAACAACTATAAAGGTACCCCAGCAAGTCAAAATATTCAGACGCTGATGACTAGAAGTTACTCCAAAATCCTTTTCACTTCCCTTCAGAAATAGAAAACTAATTGTCTTGATACAATAAAAGGTGTCAAAGACACAGTTCATATTATTTTTACAATACGTTTCATTTTTACATTTAAAAAAGCACGCACTGTCCAATCTTTATCGATTGAACAGAAGAAAAAGAAAAAAAGCATATTCAGAATCAGTAACCTATCAATGTCAGTCGTAGTGATGTATCTGATATGTTCCCCAGATATTTACGTACACTTAAACGATTTGAAAGTATACTTGTTAATTGCGCACTCGTCAATTTCATTTATAATATTTCAATCCGGAGTGTTACATAGTTTGAGTGACGTTACAATTTTAATACGCATTCGAAAGGAGCTCATCTTCGAATATTCTTTTAACGCGTTAATTAACTTTCGAAGTGTACAAGCAGTTAATATTCTCGTTTTGTATTCAATTAATAACGGCCAATAATTTCGTATATTTTATCGTATGATCGTGATGTGTAACATCAATATATTTAATGTTATTTCTGCATCACGCCCATCATTATGCAGTCGTTTTCAATTAAGACATGTGCTGTTTTATTACGTGATTTTTTCGAAATGGGGCAATGAGTTACCTTTTATGTAACAACAATTCTGGCAAAGAATTTGATCCGTAATGTTCCAAACCGAATGAACTAAATTGCTCAAAAACAGAATTCTATATAGCAATGTTATTACATCTTTTGTTAATTAACGATTGTTTCATAACGAATATTATAATTGACTTTAGTAATAATCTAAACTTATAATTGACCGACTTCCCAAAAGAAGGAGATACTCAATTCGTCTGTATGTTTTTTTCTTTAATACTAAATAATATCTAACCTTCTGATCGCCGAACCTCATCTGCCTCCTGGCGTTTCTTGCAACATTCATCCGACATAGAAACACTCTGTCTTCTCCGTCAGAGGGCGCGCGGGACAGTTCCGACCTCACCGCCTGCTGGTCTTGTTTGTCGATGACGTCATAAACGCTGTCCCCGTGTATTAGAAGATCTTCCTGCAAATATAAACGTAGTGAGGATCCAGAGCCATGATTGTAAAATGTTTGTCGGGGAAGTAGAGACAAAAATATTTTTATATAAGTGGTTTGGTAGTTTCATTTAATGGTTACACAATATCCATAAATTATATCAAACCTATCTAAACACTTTACAAAGGCAGTTATCGCGATTAGGGCTGTAAGAAAATGTATAGCCTTAATTGCATTAGAAAATGGCATATAATAAAAAAAAAACATATGTGACACGACGGTTGAATGTGTATATAAGAGGAAGTTTGAAAGTGGCGCCAGTGGTGGAAAAATTTAGAAGCAAAAGTTAGCGTGGTATGAACATGTTATGTGACGAGACGATGGGGACATAAACCAGAAAGTGTTAAGAATTAATGTGCATGGCTCCAAAGGAAGAAAAAGACCGAAGAAAATATGGATGGATTGTGTGAAAGAGGATATCCTTAAGAAAGAAGTGGATTCAGATATGACGGCTGATAGAGATGTATGGGAAGAGCAGCACATACTGCCGACCCTCCGTAAGGGATAAGGGAAAGATAATGATGACGATGGTTGAGGTACGAAAAGGATCATGTAAAAACTTTTTGATATTGACAGACGATCTTTTTTTTTATAAGATACGGTGGCAAACGGGCAAGCGGCCACCTGAATCCGCCAAGATGGCGAAGCAACCACTGCCCGTACACATCCGCAACTACAGATGCATTGCCCACCCTTATCCGACAGAGGAGGATACGCACATAAAGAGAATATCTCCCCTTCCTATGTGTCTCCGTCAAATCCACTTCGCCTTCCCATCCTCTCCTTATAAGAAAAGGTTGGTAAAGAGAAAGGGACTTAAATTAGGCCACCGGCACCACACTCATCAGACGAAACACGGAATTGCTTCCATTTCACGCCTGTCTTCTGTGTGGTCGTGGTATTACACCGGGCGTGCCGGCCCATTCGTGCTAAGATGTTAAATCGGGCACTACCACTGTTATGCCCGTCTGGCAGCTTTGCAGTGAATTGGACTATATAGTCTAAATAGCTTAAATAAAATCACCACTTAGATTAAAATAAAACTGCTTCGGAGTAAGTTTAAGAATTAGCTAAGTTGAATAGTAAAATTAAATATAATTACAACGTTCGCCGCAATCCACTCGGTCTGGACAGGGTTAATAAAATTGTATTTCACATTCCCTTTTCTATATAAACAAATTTCAATTACCTTCATCCGACTTTATTAACTCCAATTAAATCATAATTCTAGAGTAAACCTCGGGAAACGTTTCTAAACGCACTCAAGTTAGGGTTGTCGACTACTAAAATTTTAAGATATAGAAATTAGTTGACGCGTTTCTACTTCACTCTATATCTAAATGAAAAAAATATTTTACTCGTTATCATGGTCTTGAAACCTGGTATATCGACTCTATGATTCAAATAAACGGGAAGAGATCGTCATCTTTTTTGTTTTTAGTGATACAAAATAAGTACTTTCAACTTAAAAGAAACCAATTTGTTTTTGACAAGAAGATGAAAAACTAATATAATCTGAGTGCGGTTTATGACAGATCGTTAAATTACTTTAAGTATGTACATTATCTTTATTTTTTTTCTGACGATTGTCAACCCTGGGTGTGACGTCACTGCACGTCATAGCGCCCCGCCCACCTGTCGCGAGCCCAGCTAGGCGAGCGCCCACCACCAACGCGCAGTCTCTGGGGGGCAACTGGGGAAATGCTTAAGGGAAATTATTAAGCTGTCTTTACTATACGAAGCTTATTACAATATGTACGCAATCTTGTATTTTATAGTTTATTGTAGAACGTTGATTCTGTATATCAAGGGTTACAAAATGATTTCAACATTTTGTAACATTAATCATTAATTTGATAATGTCTAGTGTGATAAGCAACTAATTTAAAAAAAAAAACATTTTACGTGCTTATTTAATGTCCAAAAGTATTACTTTATAAAAAAAAAAACATTTCATTTTACTACCAAAATCTCCTACAAATTAAGTGTTCTACATATTCTAATTATCATAATAATTTATCTTGATAAGTCAACAAAAAGTCTAACAACACAAAGTACAAGTTTTAAAATCTATATTTTAACGATTTTTAAAAGAATTTTTAACGACATTTTTTGTAAGTACCATAATATGTTAACAGTAAAATTTTTGAATTAGCAATTATTTTAATATTATTTCTTTATTGATATTGTAAACCAATAATTTACAACATTTATTATAACTATTACTTCGTAATGAAGATTATTGCATGCTTTTTTTTATAGCATTGAATATACGCTGTGGTAGGGCCATTGTATCTTACATCGTCAGAATTATTTCCAACATTGGCTAGGTCGGTATTTCGTAATTTTCAATTGATTCAACATTACTATTGTAATCTCCGATGGGTTTACCGTTAACCTAACATTTAGATTGGCCATGATACAGGCAAATTATTGATCCAGTTACATGATTGTGATTGCGTTGATGTCTTTTATATGAACGATTTATCGGATGAAAATATGAAAGCTTTTTCTCATACAAAAAATCTTATGTATTTCAAAGTTTTAATTTTAACTTAATTGAAGTATTAAATGTAACAAGAGGTTTTAAATTAAGTATTGTCAAAGTATTTCTCTATGTACTAGAAATGTCAGGCATTAACCTGACCTTGTCTCTACGGAGGATCGACACAGTATGAACAGGTATATCTGAGTTCAATTCTTTCTTACGCTTATACATGTATACTTACTTCAGTCTCTATTGTATTCTATTTCTTTTTTATGGCTCTCCTTCAGCGGATTGGGCCAGTGTAAAGTGTTAATGGTTATTGTATTATAATTTGGGAGAGACTGGCAACAATAATCTTTGCTCTGCTTATGGTTCTTCCGTCTCTACCTTGTTAGCTATTCTCATTCGATCTTATTATTTTCTTTGTAAGTAAAATTTCAATATTGGTTGTAATTTTGATGTCCGAAATGTGTCGATATTTTAATCATTATACTTAAAGAGAAAACGTCTTGTATAACAACGAGTTACAGATAATTAATCATAGACCACCGCAGTCAGCTCGGCCACAGAGCTGTTAATAATTATCATATTATTAAATTGGACGTCGATCGCAGTGCTTGTAAATGTTGTACAAATGTTTGAACAAACACAAGCCTCCGGTTATATTAATGAAGCGAATAAAAAACCAGACCCCCTAATTGTGGTACAAATGGTTGTGAGGTTTCAAATTGATTTATGATTCATTAATTTTGTGATGTCGATCTTCCTATGTTCGGTACACAAACTTTACAACTCCGCATGTGTGGAATTAAAAAAATAAACAGCCTATGTGTTTTGCGAGATTATGTTCTACATAATTGCCAAATTTTATCGAGATCCGTTCAGCTGTTCGGGAGATACATTAAGAAACGTCCTTCCATCTAAAGACAAGAAATGAGATTTATTAAGGAATATTGAATATTGCATAATTAAATGGTTTATTTACTAGAGATTGTGAATATTGATATTAACACATTATGTGTCAAAAGTATGTGTATAAACCTGAGCCATATAGTGACGTCGCAGTTCTTAGATTGAAATAGGGTCAGTGAAATTGATCTCTGTTGAATAACAGAGAAAATAAGACATATTGTGGAGCCGTACTCGGTCTGCATATTTCGAAATTACAGGACAAATATAGGGTACAATGTAACATACAGGAAATTCAGTCGTTCTTTCTTACCGAAAGGAATTGCAACAACAATGATAAATACAAAATAGCCGCGGGCATATGACTTTCAAAACTACCATTATAAAATGACCCGCCACAATGCGTACCAATTGAAAATAGTAATACGTAGAACATTTAACGTATTAAGAGGTCAAGTAATATTGGTGGAGCCTATTACAGAGGTTTTAATAGGGTACATCAATAAATTGGCAGTGGTTAGAGCGACGAAAGAGCATTGTCTATGGCATTATCACCACATTGTTCGGTTTGCATATTGAATTGTGCGTCTCTATTGTTTATGGTAACTTTGCTACGTGTGTGGTTTTGTAAGCTATACTTTATGTTACATATGTTATTAAAAGATTGCGATTTTTTTTCTGCAAAATAGAAATTAACTTCCTTTACGTTTTATCTGTGTTAAAAAAATAGCATTTAACTGTTTTACACCAATAAGGTTAGAAATTCTATACTTAAAAGTATTAAAACACTGTTTAATAGTTTTATTGTAATGCCGATGACTTAAGTGTTAGCTAACTTCTGCACTGGTTACTAAGTTAAGCAACTCAGCAGAGCTTTCAAAAGTTTCTACAAACATTTATTTATTAATATATTCAAATATTAAGACCGTTATATTTATTATCCACTCATAATACAATTTACTCTTATAAACGGCATATTAACGAGACCGGCATTGTTTTTAACTGGATATTTGGATTAAGTACTTACTGCCTCTAAAATCTTATCATTAATCTTAATTGCGGAATAACAATAAAATATTGCCTTTAGATACAATTGGAATTATTCTAAAATGTACTTAGTGTAAAAGTAATAAGGTTTATTTTACAATATTCATAGATAATCATAGAGTGTATAGATCATTATGTTGCAGGCTTATAAGAACGGGATCGTGGGAATACTGGCGATACTTGAGTTATAGAGACCGATTGAGATCGTCTCCGAGACGTAATGAAGCTTTAATGGGGTAACAGTCGGGAAGTGCCAACCTTACGACTGGAATTTGTGGCCAGGAAGAGATGCAGCTGAGGAAAGTATAACACATATACAGATTGAGGTATATGAAATAGGTTCAAATTTTGGAATAATGAAATAGGTTAAAGCTTCTAGTGGGATAATTTTACTTTCTAACATACGTAAACTATCCACCCCAACTTCGTCTGGTCGGTAAAGAATATACATTTCACATAGTTTCTGTCATATGTATACCCTTCCTGGTAATACAAAACATAGCCAAATTGATAATATAGCTGTGTAATGACAAAGAATGTTTTAAATCAGTTTTGAGGCCTATTCACTGCACAGAAACAATTAAATCTTCTGTCTTTGCAATATTAGTATGCATTATTTAAAAAAATGCAAAGATACCAATTACCCTATAACATTTAAGTTTACTCCATAAAAAGCAAACTTATACTAATCATAACTAACATAGATAATTACAATACTGTCTATCAATTAAAACTGAATTTAGTTATTTAATAAGACAAGTTTCGTAAAAGTATATTTTAACACTAATTATAAGCGCAAAGGTGGTCTTAAATTGATGTTATTTCATAGAAAACTCAAACAAGTATAACCGCTCTAATCAATTGGTAGATATAAACGGTCAATAAACGAAAACAAGATCGTTATCAGGCAACGACCGGACGTTCAGATCGCATTGGATTCGTCAGCGAAGTATCTCATGACATCTGACAAACCATGCCGGCGAGAGATCAAAATAGAGTCAACGGACTGTTCGAGACAGAAGGTAAGCGAATGGCCTAATGTGCTTAAACTATCGGTACGCTTAGAATTGTTTAATTGACACAGTAATGTTGTAAAAAATGCATATATAGTTACCGTATTTTTGAAAGTAAGAAAATTAATATTATTAACATCTATTTAATTTATAGCTCTAAGCTAGCTAGCTCAGGGGAACCTAGTGTAGAAGCCAAGGCTCCCATGAAATATATTTTAATTAGTGTGAAATAATAAAGCATAAATTCATTTATTTATTTAAGAGTGAATAGACGACATAAAACCACGTCATTTGTCTTAAATATTGCATTTTAGAATTATTAAAAAAGGTGACGTTATTTTAACAGCTTTATAAGTTAAGTTTTAACTTCTTTCTATCTCTTATATTCTGTGTTACATAGTACTGTTGTAAAATTACTATGCGATATAGTTTTGATAGAAGCGCCGCGTCAACGTAGTTCCACCAATCAATCACAATTTGAATACATTGAGGAGCTATCATTACTTGTAGATACATCTGTACCGGGGTGGTTTCACACGCGCCGACCGCCAAATTCGTCACTCTATACAGGATGTTTTAATTTTCTCGCATTTTTTTTAAAGTTTGATACAATTATTTCTTTCATAGTTTTTCATTAATTCTCTATCTTCAACATAATATTTACTTTGAACCATTTGGTTGAAAAAATATTTATTTATATTAATAAAGGTACGCTAAAATAGTGTCCAGATGAAGTCTTGGTACATTTTGTAACAGTTTTCTAAAATGTAGTCTACTAAAGCAGTTTTATTTTTTGTTTAATTCCTACAATTACAATTATGAAAAAAGTTCACGTGAGAATCCTTAGTAGGATAAATATTGCCACTTATCAAGGCTTATTACAAGTGTATTTAAAATACAAATTTCAGATCATCCTGTAGGTGGTCTATCGGTCGCGGACGGCCCGCACCGAACAATAAAGCATAGTGATTAATTTACCGTCGCGGCGGGCACGGGGGGTGCGGTGGGCGCGGGGGGCGCAGGCGCGGGCTAACGAGGAAGTATTCGGGGTCAGATGCGGTACGATTTGTACCCGCAGTCCGGACCCACCGGCGCGCTTTGTGCTCTAAGAAAAATTGGGCGTATCTCGATATTGATTTCGCTTTTATTACGAAGACTGGTTTTATTTGCCGCTTATGTAGAAGGACGAGTTTGTCTATTGCTGATCTTAAATATTACATCGATACTTAGTGGAGCATATTATTTAAAAAAATACTGAAGACACTGTTTGATAATGCCAACGTAAATAAATCCTGGCTCACGTTTCTGTTACATTTTTTTTATAAAAACAGAGCAAAAATGCTTGTATTTAACACTAACAAAAAGAGATAGGGATATATGAAAAAATCACGCACTGAAAGTTATTGTGTATATACCATTTATCTAAATTAATTAAGATAGTAACATCCATTATAGTGTTATGGCTTCGATAATATAATCTCAGACGTACGAAGCTTAATTAAAACAAAGAACATACTGAAATAGAGGTTAACAGAGATTCGATTAATCTTAAATAGAAATGACAGGAACATGGGTGTTAAGAAAAAGAGATGAATGTAATAAAGTGTTAGAAAAGCACGTGCCTTATCGTATAATGTGAGGATACGCATTAGGGAATTATCTCTAAAATGATGTAATAAACATTAATCTGACTCGTACTTTATTGGACTTCCGTTCAAGATAATTTGCTTATTAAAAATTGTATTTAGATATAGAAATACAGTGGTGGAGAAATTGAGCAAAAGGTTAGCGTGGTATGGACATGTTATGCGACGAAATGATGGGGACATAAACCAGAAAGTGTTAAGATTGAATGTGGATGGCTACAAAGGAAGAGGAAGACCAAAGAAAGTATGGATGGATTGTGTGAAAGAGGATATGCTTAAGAAAGGAGTGGATTCAGATATGACGGCTGATAGAGATGTATGGAAGAGCAGCACATACTGTGCCGACCCTCCATAAGGGATAAGGGCAAGTGGATGATGATGATTTAGACATAGTAGTAGAAATAAATTATTTCTAATCTATTTCTATATCTTTGCATATATATATGATATAGAAATCTTACTAATCTTACTAATATTATAAATGCGAAAGTTTAGATGGATGGATGGATGTTTGTTAGACTTTGTAGCCTAAACGGCTAAAGTAATCTCGATGAAATTTTGCATAGATGTAGAGGATAGACTGGAAGAACCCATAGGCTACTCACTTTTGTTATTCTTTAATTCCACGCAGACGGAGTCGTGGGCAAAAGCTAGTCTTACTAATATTATAAATGCGACAGTTTAGATGGATGTTTGTTAGAGATTGTAACCTAAACCGCTGAACGGATCTAGATGAAATTTATCATGGATGTAGAGAATAGTCTGGAAGAACACATAGGCTACTCCCTTTTGTTTTCTATAATTCCACGCAGACGCAGTCGCGAGCGAAAGCTAGTAAATTTATAATTTATTTCTATATCTTTGCATAGATGACGTTAGGCTGGGATTATGTAGGCTGTTCTATTCTGATAATGATCTTATTTTTAGTCGTATTTACGATACTAGCTGTTGCTCGCCACTTCACCCGCATGAAATTATAAAATAATAAAAAAGATAGTCTATGCTAGACAGTGATAACGTGGCATTTTAATGGTGAAAGAATTATTGAAATCGGCCCAGTAGTTTTTGAGTTATTTTATATAAATACAAATCTTACCTCTTTATAATATTAGTATAAATAATTTACCATTGAATGTCCTAGATATTCTGCTGCGTTGTCCGATATGTAGAGAAGTTTACCGTTCTGCGTCATCATCATAAGGAAGCCATTCAGGGCCTAAAATGAAACAAAAGTGGTTAAAACACAAAAATATTACCAATACTTAACAATAATTGGATACTAACAGGACATAAGACCAATGTTAAAAACAAAAATTTACGAAGGATAATTTATTTTAGTTTATTAGGATTATAAAACGTGCATTAATTAATTATAGAATTTAGCTATTCAGACCACTAAATAAAAAATAGTAGATCTTTAAGGAATACTATCGATCCCCTCTAGCTTCGCATGGCAATATTTTCATATACGCAAGTTTCGAGTCATACTTGAGGCTAGCGTGAAAGTAAATGTAAATATTTGCCTATTATGTATATCAGAAGTGTGTTCCCGCTCTCCATTGCATTTGAGTTATGGAGAGAATATATTAAGTTGGCACACAATCGGCCCGCCATCGCCACACGACGACAACTGCCTCGCGAGGTTGGGTCACAGCTGTTCATTTCTATACGCGAATTAGTTCTATTGTAACTTATACAGACACTTTGGACTATATTGTAACTTAGTGTAACTGGCCAGTTTAGTTGCTTATCGTCGATTACTGAAACGACATTTAAAGGTTTTATAGTTTTCTTTCTATTATATTTATTCTGTTTCACTATTCTTTGATGTTTCTTTTGGATTATAAATTGAACAGGGGTATGAAGAGGTCGGTAAACAACCCATTGTATTTTGTAGTTTCTTTATTACAAACTAGCTTACTCCCGCGTATCCACCCGCGTGGATTAAAAAAAATAAAAGTGAATAGCCTATGTGTTTATCCAGACTATCCTCTACATCAATACCAAATTTCATCGAAATCCGTTCAGTTATTTAGTCTACAAACTCTAACAAACATCCATCCATCCATCTAAACTTTCGCATTTATAATATTAGTAAAATTACAAGCTTTTGTCCTCGACAAATAATTGGTAAGTAATTCTTTTACACTTAGATCTATCTATCTTTCATCGATATCCGTTGAACCGCTGTGGAGATACATCCATCCATCCATCCATCCATCCATCTATCTTGAAAGAATTATAAATACTCTATTGAAGATGGTGAAATTTCTTAATATTCAAGTTAGTAAACTCTACAACTTTCATGTCTTTTGAGATGCAAATATCGCGGATTAAAAATATCTATCGAGTCTGACAGAATCTCGCGATCAGAATTATTTATAAGATTTAAATCGAAGGTTTGCTTGTTTTATATCTGCGTAATACACTATAACATTATTTGCTTTCTATCAACAACATAACCGATAACCTACATATGGTAACCCTTTAACCGGTAAAAATGTCAACGATTTTCAAGGAACACCAGTTCATTGTTCTCATATCTATCTACTACCATTTAGTTAAAAAACGTGAAGTTAATTTACGTACTTTAAAAACATTTTTATGATAAAATATCGTATATTACAATTCATTTAGGTTCTTAAGAAAAATCACTTCGAAATTATGCTTAAAATGCCCAAATCAAAGTTAATGAACGGTTGCCGAGTACCACGCCTTCTTAATACTGCCTTATGCCACAGTTTAAATTAACGTTATGACTGTCTGTCCCTTTCTAACACACTGGAATCCTTATTGAAGGAAAGTGACAGATAAACAGTTCCCGGAGTTGGCGTGGGAATCGTGGGAACAATACGAGAATTTAACATTTCAAAGTTTATGCGGAATGAGAGATTTTAGTGAACGATATTTTATGAATAAGTAAGGAATGGTTGTTGAATTTTCTTGTTAAATAGAATTATCATGTTGGTTATATTATTTCCTGTTATTAACATATTATGTTGTTCTTACCTTAGAAAATCCAAAGTTCGATGTGTTGGACGGCTGGTGATTTATGTCAAAGCGTTTGAAAACTGTAACAAAAGAAATAATTTGTCAATTTACGATTAAAATATTAACTGTTTGATAACAAACTAGAAGCTTAATATTCTGTTAATAATTTTAATATGTTTATATATTCTTTATCATGATAAATAGAGTGAAAACTGAAAAAAACAATTGAAGTTACGTATATCTATTCCTTTAACCTTTTGGATAAGAGGAACTTGAAATATCATCATCATCAACATCAAAATCAACTTGCCCTTATCCCTAAGGAGGGTCGGCACAACATATACTGCTCTTCCATACATACACCTCTATCAACCGTCATATCTGAATTCACTTCCTTTTTTGTCCGACTTCCCAAAAGAAGGAGGTACTCAATTCTAAGCATATTCTCTTTCACACAATCAATACTTTCTTCAGTAGTACTCTACAATTATAATTATAAATTGGGACCAATTAAATAAATCTTATATTTATAGAAAACCAGCTTTCAGTGGTATTAAAAAATAACAAAAGTAAGTAGCTTATGTGTTCTTCCGTACTCTGCTCTACATCTATGCCAAATTTCATCCAGATCCGTTGAGCCACTAGGCTACAACCTCTAACAAATATCCATCCATCCATCTAAACTTTCGCATTTAAAATATAGTACGAAAGTATGAAGTATGAAGTATGAAGTATGATATGATATGCTGGCATTTACATATATGTAGATCTAAGTATTACATCTTCTTGGTATAATGCATACGTGCGTCACAATGAATGAAGACAGGAAAGTCGAAGATCAATAGCAAATAGCATGTTGTCATTAAGACAGATTACAAATACAAATAGAGGTGTTTTGTTCATAAAACAGTTAATACGAACATAATGCACCCTCGCTTGTGGTACAGACAAGAAATGTGTTTGCATTCAATGAGATATACTTTATGTAGTGGTAAATGCAGATGTCGCAATTGTATGCGGATTCTGTAATGTTAGATACGGTTAATATATCCGATTTACAGTATTCATTTTACATTAGTAAGCTTAAGATCAAATCTTAGTTACCTATAAAAGATTTTAGCATCGCACAACTGTTTAGTTTAGTTTGGAGCGTCGGTGGCTCTGTGGTTTGAACACTTGACTTGTAATATACAGGTCTTGGGTTCGAATCCTGCTCTGTACCAATGTAATTTTCGATTTTTCGAATTTTTATATATACATAATTTACCCGACGTTCTTACGGTGATGGAAAACATCGTGATGCCTGCACATATAGGCAAAGAAATTCAAAGATGTGTATGAAGTCAACCAACCCGCATTTGGCCAGCGTGGTTGACTATGGCCTAATCACCCCGTATTAGGGTAGGCTCCGACCCCTCGGTGGGGACATATAGTGAGCTGGTGATGATGATGTGATGAACTGTTTAGTCTCGCATTGATTCCTATGAGCTTATATGGAGGTGCGCACTTTACTCGTTTTTTAGTTATGCAACTAAGCAGTTGATTAGGCTTAACAATCGACAATCGTAAAACAGTCGTGCGATAGTTTTGTCAAAGGTGTGCGCCCACTCTTAAGGTACAACCGATGTAACGTGTAACATTTGAGTCGTGTGGCTCGTCGCTCACTATTTTCCCCGTAACATTACCTACTGACTGCTTTAATGTTCGCCGTGTAACATGTTAGATTACGTAACTTCTGCAGTTATGTACCTTTATGATAACAGAGTAGTCAACGCAAACGGTCTTTGTTTTATCACAACAAAACAAAAAGACTTTTTTTACACTTAAACTACGTTAAAACTTTTTAAATTTAATTATTCATACGACTCTTTAGGACTACAATATGTCTACAAGTAAGTTCTGTGATCTGTCTGAGAGAGTCTGAAGCTCTATCTCAAGCCATTATTTCTGACACATCCCAATAAGGTTCTTATCAGTTTATTGAAGTGATTTTTAAGATTGAACACAATGTTGCATCTTAATTGGCTTTCAGATTAGTTTGTTCTTTTGTATATAGTGATACAACATTCCATAGACAGCTGGATCATTGTAATAACAAAGAAAAATAAATATTTAACCAATAGAAATCTTCATAATGTTAACCGTCGATTAATCTCTAACCAAGATAAGCCTCACTATAATTAGAGCGTTAAAACAGAGAGTTATCGATAGAATGCGATGCAAAAATCTCGTTTCGTATTTGACATTTAGTGCGATACATATTTTATTGTGAACTCGCCCTAATAACGAGCGATGCGAGTCGAACAATCGATGATTTCGAGCGACCTACTCAATGATATACATCTCTATTGAGCCAAGTACAGACGTACTGTTGGCTTGCACAACCTTTTGTGTTTAATACTTGAAACTATTTTTGTGTTGTTGCAATAGTTATAGCGTTTACAACTATAGATTTAACGAATGTAAGGTATGAATAAGATTTCTACAGGACCTAATAACTTAATATTTACTCATTTATCTTTCGTTAAGAAAAAATAAACACTCCTGTATTTCAATCAAGATTAAAGTTGTAAGAAGTTAAAAAAATGATAGATTTTACCTAAACAGGACCTTACAATGTTCATCTTTTAGTGTTATAGTGTTCGTATAAATACAAATCGCAACTGAGTTATGCGATCTGATACAATCCAATTAATCTAAATATGCTATCGGTACAAAACAATTCAGTTAAATCTAATAACCTCGAGGGCGAAATATATCTCGCATTGTTGAAAAATCGATGTCATTGCATGCACTTAGGGGACAACAATCATAATTAATCGATTTTATCGATCGATACTTTCTCGACCGGCGGTCCAGGAAACGACGATAAACAATAACCGAGCGGCCACCCGATTATGTCGATAAGATATCGAATAATTCCCCTCTCTAATGGGCCCGCCATGGAGTATAAGGGGATTTACACTTTCTAAACTAACTCTAAAGGAGTTCTGGAGGATGGATTGGAATATTGATAAGTCACAAATGGAATCGAACACTCTTTTTCTAGAGGCTAGATAGGACTTTCACCACCTCACGCTAAAATGAATCAAATCTATTATACTGTGGATGGAATATAAGAATATTCCAATTTTAAGATAGCAAATACCATTTTGACGGTGTTCAATTTTGAGTAAAAGTTTTGTGGGAAATAGTGTAGTTAATGACCATTTTCACCAATCCCTTAAATTTAAAGGTCCATTAAGAAGCATTAAGGTAGTTCCTGATAGCAATTTGATTTATTACAAACGTTTAGGTGTCATCAAAGATCATAATTTTACTTAAGATAGATATTAATCAAAATTTAAGAATACTTTAGATGCTGGTCAAACGGGCATAAGACGAATTCCTATATAATATATAATATAATATGTTTTTTGAATTTCGTTTGTTTGAACACAAAGAAAAGTTATCTATAAATATAAATATATCTTGTAATATATTTAAATGCATTAAATACTGGTATATTATAGTATATTAAATAGTAATACTACGTGGTATGTGTTTTGTATAGATAGCCGCGGATGCCGCGCGATGCCTATCTCGTCACATAGCTGCGGTCGGTATGCGAATTGTAAACCCCACCCTGGATATTTTGTACATTGTAATGTATTTTATTCGTAAATACCACGAATATCTGTGTTTGATACAACAGTTAATAATAATGTTTTTGTTAATTATGGGACTATTACAAATGTGCGTATTGTTAGAGGTTTTTAATATATTTTTATTTATAAAATAAAAACCGCTTTTTATGCTTTAATTTATATTAGACTTTTAAGAAGACCTCCTTTTTAATTTTTACTTGTAAAGGCCGAAGAAAGGATAGAGTAAAGAGGATAAAAGAGGACATGCTTAAGAAGGTGGTGGGTTTAGACATGACAGCTGAAAGAGATATATGGAAGACCAGTTTATACCGACCTTCCGTAGGGTCAAAGTAGGTTGATGATGACTTGTAAACAAGAATAAAAAAAAATAACCAAGTGTTATTTTGGAGAAAACACGTCACTATCTCTCACAAGCGTAACCGATGGCAGTACTCGCGGCTAATGTGCGAGATTGCATTCCGACTTGCAGTATGTCATTGCTGAAACACTACTCGTATTTATAAGAGCGTACGCACACCTTCGACTAAACTATTGCACAACTGTTTAGTCGCGCTTTAATACCTATGAATTAAATACTTATTTAAAGTAACTGTAAACATTAATATCCGTATATTACGTTGTAAGAAAGCCGTCGTTAGTAGTTTATTTTTAAGCAGACATTTTAATAGGACAGATTTTTTTTAGAGGAGTAGAAAAAATTGTTTAATTAAAAATTTGTTAGATTTATCTATCGAGGGTTATTTATTAAAATAGACTAAGTATTTATCGACTATCAAAAGTTGTCAGGAATCAATAAAAGGTTTTATTTTTTAATTTATTGTATTTTATGGTCCACAGGTCATTTTTTCTTGTTTCACATTCCTAAATGGCTTAGTTCAAGATTTAAATAGTATGACAGTTATAAAATTCAATTAATAATTTTAAATGTATAAATAGCAAGGGTCACAAACTTTTATCGATCTCTTTTTTTATAATATAAGGTGACAAACGGCGTGAAAAGCGGCCACCTCTATCCACCGAAATGGAAAGCGACCGCTGCCCATAAACATCCACAATTGCAGATGCGTTGCCTACCCTTAATTGACGGAGGTTGAGACGCACATAAAGAGGATATTTCCCCTTCCTATGCGTCTCCTCTATATCTCTTCGTATATCTTCATTTCCCTATTTTGTTTCTTAGAAAACAAGGATCTCTAAGTCCTAATATAAATATAATAGCGGTGGGTTTAACATATTAGTCAATGTCAAAACAAATGCAGCTCACGAACAACTCTGTGTTCTAATGCTGCTCGGACGAAGTGAAGCGAATTATTTCTTTGTATTAAAGTTAATGATAACATAGAAAACGCAAATGAATACAATTAAACATATTGTAAAGTAAGAAATTGTTTAAATAACAAAATACTCAGTAATGTACAAAACTGTTTTCCTAACTTCTTGTCGTCTATATTAATATTTTTTTCTTTGATGCCATTTTTATGTCCAGGTTTTATATACTTTCTGACACAATTCTGTAGGAGCGCTTCTCTTACCGATCTAGAAATACCATTATTTGACTACTCGCCTCAACTGTTCCAGCGTAAAAACAAATCAATATTTGCTTTTAATAATATCAAACGGTGAATTATAAATGCATGGTAAAGAGTTAATCTGAGATAAACAAGCAACAAGTTCGTATGTCAGCACAATAGACTCAAAAATATCAACAATAGAAATTTTAAAATGATAATTTACAGTGACGACAATGGTTTTTAAAGCATCAAGACAATTCGTTACTTTCAGTGTTATGTTGTTCAATTTCTGTTTGGAATTTACCCAACAATAATTATCATCCTCGTTTAAAACCAATCAAATGAAGTGCCTGAAAAACGTATCGTCAATTTTCGAGCGCAGTGCAAACAGATAAATGGCTGCCACTTAGAATTGATTAGTCGGAGCCCGCGAGCCCATTCCGGACCGCCTTGTTAATTAATTTGCTTAACAGTACACCCTGAGGCCGCTATACTTAGTTGCAACGTTTATGCTGATTACATCCTTGAAGTGAAAATTAATGTGACATCAGTAAAATAATCATCATTTTTTTAAAAAAGAACCGAGAAGCTAGATGTTTACAGTCTCGCGGTGTTTTTGCCATTGTGCTATAGTGGCCACATAAGCAGACCCTTAGTGAAGATTTTTATATAAATGTACTATTAGTGGTCCTTAGAGACATACAAGTAGAAGTACTAAATGGTCCCCAAAATGCATCACAAACTGTCCGTTGAAAATTCCGTGACGCATTTTGTAAAATGAAAAATTCGTACTTAGACTTGATGTATCACAATTTTGTTATTCATGTATACTGTAAATATAATCAAATTTCTCAATATAAAAGTGCTATAATTCTAGCCTGTATCGATTGCAATGTATAAATATTTTCATTTCAAACATAATTCTCGGGAGCATTGAGTATTCAAGGACTGAATTACTTCAAAAGTGAATCAGATATCAGAGTGCGCAGTGTCTTCCAATCACACACGGCCAGTTTTCGCGGGCGGCAGGAATAACTGGGGCCGAGATTGACGCGATACATACCATTACCGACCTAACGAACATCTCAATTTAGCTAACCACCTGCCTTGCGAGCTCCTTTAAATAAAACCAACGTCTATTTCAATGGAATTCGGCGTTAGACTCGACGATATTCTGAAGAGATCACAACCGGTTCGTTCTTCGCAAAGCGCTCAATTCTCGCTTCAAATGATGCTATGTACTTTCTTTTGTTTTTTAATGTAATTCTAGGCACATGCAACATTCGCATATGAGTTAATAGTGCGTAGATATTTAAATCGGCAAAGATTGAAAATAAGATAGTAGAAACTGTTCTAGTGTTGTTGAATAGGTGATACGCCGTATTTAAAGAATTTGCCAATTTAAACGTAGTATAATTTAATTACAATTTAATTAAAACTACTAGAGAAAAGAGGAAGTGGAGGCTTCAAGTAGGTACTAAATAACAATTAGTATGTACACTTGTACGAATATTGTGGTAAAAGCTACAATTGTGACTCATGCCACAATAAAATTACCTAAAATTTACGTCACAAGCGTCAACAACGACGTATACTAACTTACTTATATAACTCGATGTAAACTGTACTCATTAAAAGGGTTATATTTGCGTTCACACATCAAGTAGCATGTTCCGCAATTAATAGACCACTGATAGACAATGGACTTATTTAAGTTGGAACCCGAAAAGGCATCGCACGACCGTACCGTACATTGCTCGTGAGCGGACCTGGGACCATTTCTTTTGTAGTAATTGCCAATAGCATTTGCATAAAGAGCTCCGGTTGTGCTTTCATGGGCGCCGTTGATTCGCTTTGCGTTAAGGATACGATGAGACTGCTTACTTTACGCTGTTTGGTACGAAAATGACTAAAATAGACATATTCTAAATGTAAATTTAAGGGGAAATTTTTTTTTGTTTTATGTTTATATCTTACGAGTAGAAGGCTTAATGTAGTATCTTTACTATAATTTAATATGCTCTACATTTTACGAAAATAGACATTTGTAAACAAAATGTCCGTTTTTTCAAGGTTTGAACGAGAATTTTTTTATGCACTCCTGTAGAAAACTAATCGAATGTTTTGCAAGGCTTTTCATGGCTTCTAAGTAGTTAGTTTTTGAACACGATAAAATTTATCTTGAAGCTTGGGGAACTCTTATTAAGAACGAAACGACAATAAATCACATATTTATCGTATCTTTATCTTTATAAATAAAATTTATATGTTAATTTGTTCAATGCGTTATATCTACGGTAGTTAGAGATGAGGCAGCAAATGTCAAGGGAAGCCGTTATTAAAATATAATTGAACACCGAAACTTATTGCAGAATACTTCCTAAATTATAATGTTTGTTGTAGAATTTAAATATTTATAGTTTGATTCAGGTGTTAGGAAACTTATATTGAGAGAATTACACGCTTCGTTAATATTATCAATATAAATAAATCGTCTAATTTTGCATAATCATACTAAAAATAAATATGAAAGTTTAGATGGATGTTTGTTAGAGCTTGTAGCCTAAACGGCTAAACGGATTTCGATTAAATTTGGTATAAATGTAGAGGATAGTCTAGAACACATAGGCTACTCACTTTTATTTTTTAATTCCACGCAGACGAAGTCACGGGCGAAAGCTAGTGAATTAATAATGACAACGAACAGTCATCCGATCTTTATCATGTACGTGATAAGTACATTTTTCTAGTGTTTTTACATATGTAAATATTATAATAAAAATATTTTTATTAATCAATATTGTTGAATATTATTTTCCAAATTACTTCCGTAATCGATGACTAATGATTTAAATATATTGTATGACAAAACGATAAAAAATTAATAACTGCATTTACATACATATGTAAATTATTTCGCAAAAGCAGAAAAATACGCGCTACAAATATCAGTTCTGCAAGTGTTATCTGAAGAAAGACGAACTGCTCAGTTACAATTATGCATGTCTAGACAGATATAATGTTGCCTACACACAGTTTAACTAAGCATTTCGACAGTTCAGCTAGACGGTAAGTAGGAACTAAGCGAGTTTAATCAAACGTTTTTTAAATAAGGGGGAGTTGTCACCTTAAGTACGAAAATCATTTCTTTATTTTTATAAAAACTGTACCGCTTACAATTGTATTGCGTGGTTACAGGTAATTCTTGTAGTTGTTTCAACTTGGATTTCAACGTAAAACTTACTTAGTTTATAGTAAATACTAGCTTAAGTTTTTTTAATCAAATAGTATTAAAATGCACATATAAAAATCAAAACGTCAAAGATAGACTATAACGTTCATTTTAACGATCCATCAAAACTTGTTTATCAAATTAGAAACCATAAAATCTTAGATACATTTTAATAACAAAACTAAGTAAACTCCATTAATTTAAAATCATAAATGATATATTCATTAAAATATACATATTTGTAAATGTAATATTTATGCAGTGGATGATGTTAGAAATATGTAAAAATTTAAAAACAATAAATGATTTTTGTATTATTATTCAACGTTTCGTTCCGCATTAATCCTACTGGAATTTTGATGGGTATATATCGATTTTATTTACATTCTGTTAATTCAATATTACATGTTTCTTGGTGAAACTACGAAACTATCCCTGTAGAGTATACATACATCCCTCTCTTACTTTACTAACGCGACATCTTCCTTCTCTTTCATGTAACAAAATGCACATAAGTGACGCATCTCGAACATTCCTTTCTAATAATTATCAAATCATTTCATTTGATACATTCGAATTCGAACTGTTATAACTACTTTTTGAATGTAAACAAATAATATTAGGAACACAAGAAAAACATTTTGTGTATATTCGAATTGGTAATTTAACACGTTGAATACAACCAGGTCTAAAAGAACTGGTAAGTATCTCGCTTACAAGAAATGTATAGACAATAATGATAGTTTTATCTCTGGGTGTGTTACTCCTGGTACCGCAGAAATTGGAAGAATAGACAAATCTCTGCCACTTTAAACTTTAAAGTAGCTTTATCAATGATATTTATGGTGTCTGCACATACGCACGTGCACATCACCATGACAAGTCAATTTTGTTGACGGGCTTGAAAAGTTAATTGATGTCCGAATGAAGAGGATGACCTCAGATAAGACATGCATTTCGTAAGACTGCGTACTTCGATAGTTTGTTGTTGATTAACTACCACGTATGATGGTTATATTGAAAAATTAATGGATAAATTATTTTCTGTTTTAACCTCAAGATACAGTTGACGTGTGACTTATGAAATACGTAAAAGTAATATAATATATGTAAAAGTTTGTATCGATGGATAGATGTTTGTTAAGCTTGTAGTTTACAGATGAACGGATCTCGATGAAATTTGGCATAGATGTAGAGCATAGCCTGGAAGACAGTCTACTTACTTTCGTTTTTAATTCCACACGGACGAAGTTGCGGGCGAAAGCTAGTAAGAAATCATCATGTACCAGAAAGTCTTGTTATTATACAAAACAAATTGTTTTGATTCTATGAAGAAGCAATCTTAAGTAATAAGTCATTAAAAAATAAGAAATTTAAATATCTCTTTACTTTTTTTAAGATCCAATGCGTAGTTGTTCTTGAGCACATTGCACAATTGTTCGTAGAGCCCTGTAATAACGTGCTGTTATTTCTTCAAATGATGGATGAAAGCGGAAACCTATGATATTGTCTATTCTAATCGAATCTACCGAATCGATACAATACGTAAATACAGGCCATTCGATTTATAAATCACGTCCGAAATCGATTTCAACAAGTGGCTATTAATTAAGTTGTTGTTAGATTAGAAATTAGATAGAATAACCGTTGGGCGGAGATAGCATCTGATATATGGACTGACTTTAGGAATGTTTTTACGATATAAATAAGAGTAATTTTTAGTGTTGAGTAATGAGTTATTTTATTAGCTATCAAAGTGTTAAACGCTTGTTATAATTATGGTAATTGTAATTAGAAATAATTCAAGTCACACTAACTGACGTATTAATAACTAGGAACATATTTCTTCATGGAATAAGTTCGACACGTATGTTAAGATCCTTTAAATAAAATTTTATAGTTAACACGTAAAGAGTAGAACAAAAATGTACGACTATTCGTTCAACGTTTTTGAACTTTTTTAGTACAAGATGCAAAGGGATTTTGTTTTAAAATTTATTTTCATATTACCTAATAATCTAAATCTTACTAATATTATAAATGCGAAAGTTTAGATGAATGGATAGATGGATATTGTTAGGGTTTGTAACCTAAACGGAACGGATCTCGATGAAATTTGACATGAATGTAGAAGATAGACTGGAAGAACACATCGGCTACTTTTTTAATTTCACACAGACAGAGTCGCGGGAAAAAGCTTGTTTATTAATTAATCAATTCAATCAATAATGAGGTAAAGAGTACACCACTAAATTATTTTTAATTATACATTCATGCCGAGATAGAAATTAAGAGAAAAAGCTCACCGAAGTCTTCTTTACTTGTATTATTTCTTTTTACTGTATTATGTTTGAACAAAGCCACAGATAATGTTACAAAATCGTGCCAATTTCATGTCAGTTATTATGTATACGGTTTAATTGCCTGTCAGGAGACAATAAATAAAAAAAAATCAATGCAAAAATGAATGAAATATATTGCTTTACATTATTAAATCTGTCAATTATTAACTGAATGAATGAATGGAATAGAGTCATCACTTTTAATTACATGTTCGATGAATCAATACGATAAGTCTATGAAAGTTCAGTCTTTTGTTTAGAGTAGAATTTCATAATGTTTAACCTCGCTTATGGCCAAAAGTCACGTTTGTACCGTTTGTAAACAAATGTTTTTTATTGTGCTGTTCATCTTACTTTATTCAAATATGTAGGTAAAAGTTGGCTATTTACTTTTTAATTGAAGAAATAATAGAAGTAGTACATATTTTAGATAAATATTTCAGTTTAAGAGCCGGCGAAACCAAAGGATTGCTTTGACTAAAGTATCGCACTACAGTTGTGCGATGGTTTTGTAGCCCATCCAACTGTTTAGTTGCAAAACTAGAAATCGTGGAGTATGCAAACCGCAATATAAGCTCACAAGAATCAAAGCTCGACTAAACAGTTGTGCGATGCGAATTATCGAAGGTGTGCGTGTTTTAAGCGTAAAATGAGGTTAAAACATTGTTTTTTTTTAAAAAAAAAAAACAATTGAAAGTGAGAACGTATGAAGGTCAGTGTACGTCAATCGAGTTTGAAAATCGAGTGATGAATTACAATGCGTTAAATAATTTACATTTACACATGGGACTAAAAAAAAAACAAAAATTGTTTACCCCTCAAAATATAGTTAGTGTTTAAAATGTGTGAAATATATTAATAAATAGTTATATTAATAAACAATAACCAATAATTAAACTATTAAAGTTACAAAACAGTAAAAATACAATTATGTGACGTCTGTGGTGACACCACAATTCCTGGAGGCACTCAATTAGCGACCGGCAACAAGAAATGAAGCAAAAACTGCGGACGACCGTTCGCAGAAAAATCCCAAAGTTTCGTAAAGTACGTATTCGTCCCCATTCTACCAATTTAATCCAAAGTTCATCCAAAGCATTGTTTAAATGTGTACAAAGATCATCCAGTAATGTTGAAGACTTGTATAGAAACATTGACTGATATGCTACGATTGATTGATAAGAGATAATTGCTATCTCTATCTACCGTTATCAAGATAAAAGAGACATAAGTTAACGACGTCAATTATTTTTATTAATGTTATTTGAAAATTAATTTTCAGTCATCACCTAACAAGTTGATGAAGATTGTAATCAAGATATTGGATAATTTTATCTTAGTTTAGGTCAAATCAATATTTTTCATGTCGGTAAAGTAATTTTGTTAAATTAAGTTATTACAATCAACAATGTTGATAAGTTGATCAAGTTTGACCTAATCTGAAAGTTCAAGTTCAACACGTATTAAGTCAAGAATTACTTTGGATTGCGACTTACGATAATGGTGTGATAAGTGAGCAAAAAATCGATTATGTGAATTACGATATCTTGGATAACTTATTTGTTTCTTACTGCCGTAATCAGAAATGTTATGTTTTCATCCTAAGTTTGAATTTGGACTTACTCTAAGATCTGTCTTATTGACCAGTTTGGTCTAAAAACGTTTCTTGCTAAGTTAAAGGGGTCTAAATGTGTTTAAAATATGCTGCCATAATTTTATATCAACCGATTAAGAAAATTGAATAAAGTATAACTAAGTTGCATAAAGTTAACTTAGATACCGTAACTTGAAATTCTATACCACAACAATCTGATCACATAGTTGAGGACTGTATCAGCCTCTACAATTACCTCGCATCTCTCACCGATTCGTTTCGCTTATTGTGTTGAATCGTAATCGCGTATCACAATCGATTTTTATAATCGATACGAGAAATAATTATTTCCGACCTTACCGCGGGAGTTAATTGTTGGTAGACAATTAATTTGATTAAGCATATTGCGGCACAATCGTTAGCTTAAAGTGGGACTACCGAAGGAAGAGGCCATGGCATACTAAACGATTGTGGTACCCACCTAACTGCCATAGTTACTTAACAAACCATAAGTGTGGGTTACACTTACTAAATCTATACTAAAGCACTTCCTAAGTGTCAATTAAAGGACTCTTATTACGGTAGTAAATCGAACATTCATTCTAAAATTAAAATTATTTGACCATTAACATTTAGATAACAGTATTACGATTGCTTTTTACACAATATTTCATACCTATTTGTACATAGAGTCGAATCGAATGATGAGTTCGTTTAATTAATTTTTAAAAATTAAATTGACTATTTGAGACATGTTACTTGAAGTCCACTTAAAGTTATAACCGCTAACACAATAATTACATTACTTAAACGTTCAACGCATTTAATAATTATTCTATTGATTCACGTTAGAACCAGCCGAAGAGAATTAATAATTCAGGGTCACTTCGACTCGAAAATAACATAATGTTAGTATATTTATCAAAAGTAACATTCAATTGTACGGAGAGTAATAATAGTTCACAAGCGAAGCTATAAATCTCAGTATGTATAAGAACGCGGGAAACCTTGACCCAGTTAATATGTGACCCAATACAACTTAAACGTTTAACCTAAGTACATTTAAAACCTCAATAGATTATTCTCTAGAGATAAACAAAATATTCGAGAAAATAAGTATAGCTCAGTGGTTAGCTAGCTGAAAGTTCGTGTCGTTATTAGTTTGGATTAACAAAGCGTAATTTCAGCGAATTTAAAATAATTTTATTTTAATACTTAAGTTTATTATAATCCTCTAAACAGCTATAAAGACTTCAAATTGGCAAGTGTAAAATTTAAATTACAATGCAGCGTTGATATGAGATTTTTGAGATAAAATCTCTGTTCTGTCATATCAGGGGAGCAATTTATAATACGTAACGCACTACATTTACACTTGTCTTCAAGTCTCGGTAACTAGTCACCAAGTAATTTTCTGCCTGATTTAAATTTTAAATTAATGTTAATGTGACACAGCGCCACGGACGCTAATTGGATTAACGACTACACACGAGCCTACATACAGACTAACGTTTTAAATTCAACTATACTATTATGTACGCGAAAAATTTGTACCGTACATTATGTCAACAGTGATAGAGCCTTAACATCTTCGCACGAATTGGCCGGCTCGCCCGGTGTAATACCACGACCACACAGAAAACAGGCGTGAAATGGAAGCAATTCCGCGTTTCGTCTGATGAGCGTGGTCCCGGAGGCCTAATTTTAGTCCCTTTCCCTTTCCATCCTTCTCTTAAGAGGAGAGGATGGGAAGGAAAAGTGGATTTGACGGTGGAGAAGACGCATAGGAAGGAGAAATGTCCTCTTTATTTGCGTCTCCTTCTCCGTCAATTAAGGGTAGGCAACGCATCTGCAATTGTGGATGCTTTTGGGCAGCGATCGGTTTCCATTTCGGTGGATTCAGGTGGCCGCTTGCTCGTTTGCACATAAATGTATCGTTATTTGTTATTTAAAAGATAATAAGGGAGAGGTTTATATGTTTTTACATGTATTTTAAAGGAGGGAATTCTCGGTATTATGAAATTTTACATTGAAAATCAGTCTGTTTAAAGTTTGTGTGTGTCAATATCTATTCGCTTACTGAACTACACAAATAATAAGATTTATTTCCTAAACCCACTACTTATGGCGAATAACTCATTTAATAAGCCTATTGAATTCAAACGCTTCACAGATTATTTATTTATTCAATTAAAGATTACAACACTCGTTTATTAGCACTACGTAATCATTTCTAGAGTGTGTCAATTTGCTTCTTTAAGTTCTCATAAGGCTGCGTATACATAAAGCCAAGGCGTCGCGAAGGATAGCGTTCTCGCGAACTGCGCGTATGCTCTGTACGTAGACGTCCGTTCATGTAGGCGTACCTTTATTTAGTCTTGCATAGGTGTGGAGCAATTAATATCGTAGCATTGTAAACGATCACTTAGTCCGCGTATCGCTCGCATGTCGTGTATCCATGTTTCGCGATTAACGCTTAAGTACATTTTATTTAGTCTCGTTAATAATTTGTATCGCATGATAGTGTCGGGTACACACTTTAATTATTAATGAATGCATTAACTATGCCGATTGGTGATACATTTAAATGTAAAGACATAAAGTTGCTCGGATTTTTATATGTAGTTCCCGTCGATTTATTAAATAACTATTGCTCGCGATTTCGCCCACGTGAAACAAAAAATAAATAAAAAACATATGTTACTCACTGATAACGTTGCTTTTTTAATATCGACCCACTAGTTTGACTTATTTTAATACGTACAAAAATACAAATCTTTCCACTTTATAATATTAGTTTTGATATAGATATATCAATAAGAAATTGCATTGCTTTTAACCTGTTTAAAAATTAAACACCACAATTAAGTACAAACTACTGTGTTATTTTTGTAAAACGGAATGTAATACAAAATCCATAACACTACCAACATTCCAGAACATTCATGAGAACGGTATGTACGTCAATACGGCGGTATCGATGCGCCGAACGGGTATTACCAATCACCCGCCACTTAAGGGTTAATTAGGCACAAGAAAGGTTCATACATCTCGCTAGTTCCCATGATGGTATGCAAAAATTGTTGAGAAAATACGAAGCGTCTGTGCGTGCCCGCTAATTCCAGCCCTTCTCCTGTAATTTCAGCATTTAGAGCCATAAGACTTGGGAATCGTAATCGACTGCCAGTCTTACCGCGGCTCCATTCTGTTTAGGAACCCTACATTGCATTAAAACATTGTTGTTTGTTTTATAAATAATTCGTTTCACAACATAATCTTTACAATTCCCAATATTTATAATGTACACTATCATACTCAGAGTCCATACTTAAACTGTCGTTTGTCATACATCATACAACGCTAAAGGTCTTCTTTATTAACTACTAGCTGTTACTCGCGACTTCGTGTGAATGTAAAAAAGTAGTAGAAAACAGCCTATGTTACTCACTGATGACATATCTTTTTAATGGTGCAAGAATTTTTTGACATCGGTCCAGTGGTTTTTGAGTTATTTCAATACATATGAAAATCTAAACCTTTCCTTTTTATAATATTAGTATATATTCAATATATTGAAAGCCTTTTAAGTACACGATTTTTTTAAAGGGTACTACTAGGGTACATACTAGGTTACTTTGTGCAAATTAATAAAACGCTTACAGCTAGTTATTAACCGTCAAGAAATAAAATCAATATAATTTGCATCAGCAAAGTGATCGCTGACAGCTATTCTGTACATCTCGAATCGGTTATTGAGTAAACAGTGTTGTGGCAATGATATGCAAATACGGTTTCCCACGATCGGCGGACAATCGAACGTTTATCGAGTCCTCGGGCGGCGGGATGCGAAGTCCGCTCTCCCGCGGGAAAGCGCCAGGCATGAATTTACGTTACTTTTGAAAGCATAGGGCATTTCAAGGAAAGAAAGATTCAATTTTAGGTCACATACATGTTTATCGAATATAGTTTTATGAGTAACTAGCTGTCGCCCGCAACTCCGTCCGCGTGAAATTTAAAAAAAAAAGCAAAAGTGAATAGCCTACGTGTTCTTCTAGACTATCCTCTACATCTATACCAAAGTTCATCGAAATCCGTTCAGCCGTTTAGGCTACAAACATTAACAAACATCCATCCATCCATCCGTCCATCCCTCCATCTAAACTTTCACATTTATAATATTAATATGATTTGTAAGTTAATTCAACAAAAGTTTTTAAATGTTGGGTGTATTTTGCTAAAATTAGTTTCCTTGTATTTTATATTTAGGTCATATTTTTATATGTGTAAAATACCTAATCACAACTTTGTCTTATCACATATGTTCTCAAAAATGAATGTTTACAATCCCGAAGTTGAATCATGTGAACGGTTGTGGCGTGTGATGCGGGCGTGACACGTACTGACGGGGCTCGATCCTCGAGGCACCATTACGAACAATAACCATCAGTCGGTAGCCACACAGACCCACTAATTTTCTCTAATTTTCATATCAAATACGGCCCCTTGCAAGCACAACGACACCAAAACTTCTGTGACTGATCGTGTGAAGCGCAGATTTTATACAAACGCTAAAATCGCTAGAAACGAAACGAACGCTCAGGGACAATTGTACTAAGGTGGTAGAGATGCGTTGCCTGTCTTTCCATCCACCTTAATCCATATTCCCTCCACTGCCAAATTCAGTTTGTAATTTAATTGCTTTGCATGAGTTCAAGGCCGTTTACGTAAAAACCCTCAATATTACAGTCTTCGTTTCCACGGCCTTGAGCTAATGCGTTTAATTGAGCTTGAAAATAACATTCTCAAATGTTGTGAGGCATCATTGCAGTTGTAACCTTGTCAGTTTACTCAATACATATCTAATAATTTTTTTTTCTAAAATAGATAATAATTTTAGTCAGTTTTCGAGGAACAGATTTTAAAGTTATTAATCTCTTCATGTGTCAACATGGTTATGGATAGAAGCTAAGAAAGTATCTGGGCATTTAAGAGATAATGCAATTGCCGTTCTGAAAATAAAACATCTGTGTTCAGGTCAGTTATGAATACAAAATGTATTTAAACAGAGCAATGAGAAAAACGTTCATCAGTGCTATTAAATTTGTAGATTTATACTGCAAAGTTGTAGTCAGTTGAGTGACGTGATGACAGGTATACTGCACGCGCATTAGATAATAATTTATTTGCAGTAAGTTGCAAGATACAGGGGCATTGCTTTATTAATATCACTTGTACTATACTGGGCTGTTTAAATTCTCATTTCATTTAACATAATCTGGCATTTTAGTACAAAAATCTTTCAAAACAATCATTTGGAATAAAAACATGTATGCCAACATCAAGGAAAAGTGTTGAAGATTAAACGAGGCCTTTTAACCCGATCTTTGTTTTCGCATGAGATCCAATTCCCCCTTCCCCCGTTACTAAGTCTTACAATTAACTAACAGATTACTATAATTATTCAGTTGCATTACAACGTCGCACGTCGGGAAGGTTGGCTCGATGATGTCAGCTTGATATATCTATTTGAATAGAATAATACGGATATAAAAGCGGTAATACCTTCAGAGAAACAGGTGTTTATAAAACCTTAAGAGATTCTAATTTATCTACTGAGAATAATGTACTTTGAGCCTTGTAGTTAGATCAAGGTGTAGTTAAAAGGTGTTTGATAGTAAATTTAAAGTGCAATAATTTTGTTGAAATGTTGTGGAATTTAGATTTGTATACAGATTTTATTATTTAATAAATCTATTATGTAGATATATTACAATTCCAATAACATTCTTATAGCACTAAAAAATGATTTTTAACATTCAAAGATTCATTACTTAATGTACACCGATATTCAGATGTTCGAAAATTAAGCAAGACTGATCCGAGTTTCGGAACTGACACAAATTAATTCATTCGGACTTACCTTGTTGGAAATAGTTGGACTTCCTGACGTAGACGCAGACGAGGGCCATGAGCTGCAATTGTGAGAGTCGCTGCCGTGTTGACGGCGGCAGCGGCAGCAGGTCCCGCAAGTTGGCGATCTCTGCATTGATGAGGTCTCGACGCAGCTTGCTCGCGCCTTTCGTAGACTTGCCCTGATCGAACCTGGAAAACACCTGTAAAGTTAAAGACTTGAAAGTTTTATTCGTTTAGATTTGCTTTGAGAATCTAATTTAGACATTAATTAGATTGAAATTCACTGTTCACTTTCGCAGGGATAGGAATTTTAAAGAAGCGTAGGGCATAGCGGTTGCTCTGCGCTTCTAGATGGACATGATGGATGCAGTGTTTGTACAAATATAGAAAGTTGAAGACCGTAGCACTCCAAAATCCAGCAGTATACTGACATATCTGATGTTGCTAATAATGTCCCTGTTACTATTCATAAATTAGGATGTTATATTACAATAGTAACGTAGTTGATAGACCCATAGTGTGTGTATTTATTGTAATTAATCAATTTGTAAATAGGTACTGCAATCATATGAAATTCAAATAATTGGCGATGATTATAGATATCCCATGACGTGCATGCATCTCAAAATAGCCTTCGCTACAAGCTATCGGAATGCGGTTATAATTAGTTTCGCAAATAGTTGCAATTCTCATCGCGTTACATCAAGTTAGCGCATGGGTCATGGAGCCAATTTTCAATTTTTTAAGCGATACATCGGTCTACATATTCTCCTTTAGCTTTTTACTTTTGTAACCTTTAATATGTTGGTAAGCAAGTACTTACGACAAAATTTTTACTGATATATTACTCTAACTTTCATCAATTGAATCTAACGCTGTTTGTTTTAATTTCTGAATTAGAGACGTTTTTTAATTAAATTGGTCTTAATGCGACCTTTTTGAACAGAACCTGATCCTCGGTACAAAGTAGCTTTGATACAAAATGCAAGATTTTTTAACCTAGCAATGCATACTGGTCATTTTTGCAAACTATAAAATTGTAACAAAAATAAGAAACACTATATCGACTACATGTTACAAAAATCGCTACCGGTTTGAACTTTAAAGATATAATAAAACTCCTCGTTTTAGTAAACAAAAAACAAACGCTTGACTAATTTGTTATGCGGCTGTATTATAAACTGACAGCTTCGACATCAATAACTGCTTTATTAACAATTTAAATTGATTCAAACGTGAAACTGTGAGATTTATTTCAATACTATTTAACGTCTGAGTCGTACTGTGTAAAAGATATAAATCATTTCGTATTTTAGACTGTTATTGATTTAGTTTTTAGTAACTGTCGACCGCGACTTCATCCACGCAAAATAAAGATAAAATGTAGCCTATAACATGCCCGTATATATAAGCTACCCTTAAGTGAAAGTCCGGTCGTAATCGGCCCAGACGTTTCGAAGATTACCTGAAACAAACGCGACTTGGAGACAGACAGACAGACAAAAAAAATTAAATGCGATTTTCGTTATCAGCAACGCAAAATCATTTCCTTAAAAAATTCTCCTTTTGATATTACAAACAGACATTCTAATTTTATTAAATGTATATAGATTTCGTTCATATAAGTTTTGGATACTGATGCTTATACCCCGATGTTACACGGTGTAATTTAACATGTTACACGTCGTGCATTCACGTAATCAGTACATAATACGAAGTAATCAGCGAGCAACGGCCTTTAATGCGATATTTTAATGCAATTGAAATTTTACTACCGTAAGTGTTAAATAAACAGCTTACAATTTGTAGATTCCTGAACAATAAAAATTAATAACAATATTAAGTTTGAATTAACCTGTTACATACCAACAAAGGAAGTTTTACGCATTTTATATAAAAATTACTATTAAATTGTTCCAATAAAATTAGTTACACTTTGTTTCCTAGTCATTCGAAGAACAATTTTATTAAATTATTCTAAATCGATCAATAAATGTTTTATTAAAATTACTATAATATTACATTGTATTTCCTAAATTTGTAAAATAACCTTGTCTTGTAATGGCGTTGGAATAGTACGCAATACAAGTAAAGGTCGACCTTTAATTAGATTACACTGTAAACTCGAAATGTATTTTTTATTTGTTACAAACAATTGCTTTTACAAAGTATAAAACTCATGTTAAGTCACGTGATAACTTTACTACATATTGTAAATTACTATTCGGCATTACAATATCTTGTAATACCGAATAGTGACTTGAGAATTCAAGAACTTACGTTTAATGTAACAAGAGAAGAGTAGTTTTCTCAAACTAAATCTACACTAAGGGAGGCCCTTAAAGAGCGACAAAGGACGATATAAGTGCAGAAGTGGTCATGCAACTTTCTCAAGTTTAAAAAAAATCTCTAAAGACTACAAGACTTTCTCTAGATATTGTAATACGGAATAGTAACATCAGAGGACGACTTAAGTTGACTGTAACAAGCCAGTGAAGTCGTTTTCTCAAATTAAATGTATACTAAGGAAGTCCCTTAAATACCTATAAAGGACCATATAAGTACAGCAGTGTTTTGATAACTTGTATTCTATTTTAGAGTTAACGTGGTTTTTCATACACTTTTAAATATATTTTACTGTGGCATCGCAACGAATTCAGCTCGTTTAAAGCTCATTTAATGGGATATTTGCCAACCGTCACCCCCCCGTGTCCCCACGTGAGAATATAAAGTTTCATCCATCCCACTATCACCAATAAGGGACAGATGGAATCGTTATGAAATAAAATGAGTTCCAACCAACCCCTCGACGCAATAGGTAGAACGAATGAAACTTTTTATTCTCATCTCGTCCCACGTGGGGACAGAGCGGGGTGACGGTTGAGAATAATCCATTGAATGTATGCTATACAAGCTGACAAGATTAATCACTTTACAATTGCAACACCTTTCATTATATTTTCAAGTCCTGACTTAAGATCTTAAAGTCATAATTAGTTTGTTAAATTAATTTACTTTAATTAGAAACATCCTGTACATGATTGATTCACAAAAGGTCAGTTTACTAGAATCCTTCATCTCAACACTGATACGACTTTTAAGTATATGAGAGCGTTTTAAATTACGCTACGCTTAAACTCCTAAAATCCAATAAATCACTGACTTGCGTCAGATTGCAAGCGGTGCCTACGAAGCAGAGTTTAAGATTCGTTTCAGTATACGACCGTTAGTCTACCAACAAACTATACCAATATTATAAAGAGTATAGATACATTTTTGTATGTCTTGAAATAACTCATTTTTTTACACCATTAAGTAGTTTTATCACTTAGTAACATAGGCTTTGTTTCTGTTTTTTTCTTTTGTTAATGTCACGGTTACGAAGACTCGAGCAACAGGTAGTGTTGTAAAGATGATTAGTATGGGAGTTAACTACTCAAAGGCGTGTATACTTTTGATTGAAGTCTGTTTTAGCAGTTTAGCTGCTAGCATTAAGATAATAGCGTTAAAGTATCTAAGCTGAGGTGTTTGAACAGTTACACGTGAAAACTCTCATTTCCCACGCTGACTGCCGTTACAAAGGCCCTCAATAATTTAGACAATTTTCCAATATCAATCTTACGTACAAGTTATAAAAGAAAAGCGTATGTTTAGTTTACTGCTGTTTTAATTTAGTATTATTTATGTAGTAGGTATACTGCGAAGGGAGATTTTTGGACATCAAATTACATTTCATTTAATTTCTAACCATATACTTTTTTTATTGTAAATACTGACAGAATTACAATATTACAAATAAAAGCATGAAATAAAAAACCTGATCACATGAATTAATTAAATTGAATCCATTAAAACATCTATTTATCATGATTGAAAAAAAAAAGATTAGTTACATCTTAATTCTGTGTTTAACTGGTTACAAAAACGGTATAAAAGTAAAACAACTGCATTGTTAAAAACGCTACTCGTCTATGACTCGGGCTCAGCGTAAAGTGCTTCGTATAGAAACCGCAACAGGATATCAGTAGTAGGGTGAACACGGGCCGCGCATTACTACGTATGGGATATACTATCTAAGTTTTAGTGCACTCTATAAATTCCAATACCACGTTACTAGAACGAAGGCTTTATTACTACTTCATGTTTATGTTATCTTTAGTTCGATATGGTTTATTTAATTTCTTCAATATCTCGGCCGCTATCACGATATTATCTATTTCTGTATAATTTATTAACGTTAGCCAATTCTGTGGAAATGTTGAGAATGTAGAAAGGACTCGACACAGTAGCGAGAAATAATGGAACGTCAAATACAACTTTAGATTTGTCTACTAATAACTTATGTAAGAAAAATGAAAATACATAGATACCCTTACATTTGATACAATTTACATAACAAGAATAAAAAGAATTGTTAAAAAGAAATCACAAACACTTTCGGAATTACGAATAAGTGTAACTGCATCAATAAGAATTGATGACCTTTAGACTTAAGATATCCTCAATTAACTAATTTAATCAGATTACATCGTAAAGTGGACGCTTTTTAACTTGATAAAAACGTTCTTTTCAGTATCTTTTTCAAATCTGATTATTCCTAACTGTCACTACGCTCTGTCCCCGACAGATGAGAATAAAAAGTTTCAGTCGTCCCACCTTTTGCGATGTGGGGACGGTTGGATTTATTCAATTTTATAACGGTTTCATCTGTCACCTTATTGGCGATAGTGGGACTAAAAGATGAGACGAATGAAACTTTTTATTCTCATGTGGGGACAGAGCGGAGTGATGACTACCGGATTATTCCCTCAAATCGTGCTGAAAACATAAACTAAATCATATAGACCTCAATTAACACCTTCACGTACTTATATGAAAGAGATCAAAGCTTTCGAGACCATATTTACTAAATAGACATTGTACAATTTACACCATAGGCTAAACGGAGTAGTAAAGCTAATCACAATGCCATAGTTGGTCGTATGAAAGTACAATACCTTACGTAAAATATGTCGACTATAATTTTCACACTAAATGTATTTTCATGTAAGCTACATTAGGAAAACTTACAAACGCAGACTAAGAACTTTCGAAAGTTACAATAAACTCACCGTTAGTATAGACTGTCCAAAAATATAGACCCTTGATATAACGGAAAGACATGGAACTAACTTCTTTGTGTACATTAGAAAATTAAGCAATAGTTCTGAAGCGCCCTCAGGTTTTTATATTCTTGATAAGGTTATAATCACTTCTATATTATCTGCTAAAATAATAAAAGAATGATGTAAAAATTATTTGAAAGGCAATTTATAGTTTTTTTTATATGAGAAGGGAGCAAACGAGCGGCGAGAACACAGAAGTGGTCAACGACGCCCATGGACATCCTAATATAGTAACGAGTTTCTTACAATTGGAACTTAAAAAATACTTCCGAACCAGATAAATTCTTCAGTGACATTCATACGTCTGCAATTGCTATCAGGCACAATAAAGATCAAGTCAAATAAAGTTTGGCAACTGTTACACTGTACAATGAATTGGTATCAAGGAATTCTATGCACTATTATAATTATTGTAAAGGACATGGAAAGTGCCGGACATAGTGACATGGGTCGCTCGGTGTCTACAACCGAGCTGCGATAATTAGTACGCGAATAGCGTACTAATGAGCGAGCTATTGTGCGGCGGCGCGACGACCTCGAGAGAGATGTCCTGTGCTCCAGCTTCGTACACTTTTACTTTTATACTATGTTTATGTCCTAAAAGACAACTTTCAAACCCTCTGGTGATGTTGGCACTTAATAAGCGAGTGTAGTATTACGGCCGTAAACTGAAACGATATTCATATATGTAACAGTGTCATAAGTGATAAGGGTTAATTCTAAATTCCATTAATATGTCGTCTGTCAGATTGTAAACCTAGTTACGAAGCGACGTGTTCAAGATTCCTTTTGGTATGCAGCCTTTAGACTATTAAAAATGAATACCAGTAAATTGTTAACAGTATACAAAGCGATTTTTAGGAATTTAAAAAATCATTTAAATATGGTTTGATTTTGACTTTTAAACTATGTTATTTTAAGTAAGTGTAAGTTTTTCTTACAAATTACAAAAATATTATTTAATGCTTCCACTCACAGCTCAGACATAAACAATACACAATCATTACTCACAGTTAGGTCTGACAGATGTCTAGCCCTTAATCGAAGATTAAAATTAGCTGGCACTTAGGGTGCATACACATTTCAGTACTTCTGCATTTTAAACGTAATCAGTAAGATTATTTTGTCTGTATATTTTATGAGAAAAACGTTATTGTTTCCTCATTGACAACGATCTCACTTGAATGTCATTAAAAGCGGAGGTACTTTATTAATCACTATTTTTCGCCCGCAACTCCGTCCGCGAGGAATGAAAATAAAACAAAATTAAGTAGCCTATGTGTTCTTCCAGACTCTCCTCTACTATGTTAATTTCTATGTTAATTTTTACAGAGATCCGTTCAGCAGTTTAGGCTACAAACTCTAACAAACATCCATCCATCCATCCAAACTTTCGCATTTATATTATAAGTAAGAAGTAAGATTTTCCTATGCCTAACATATAGTAAGTTCAAGTTAGAAGTAAAGTATTTTTATCATATAGCAAAAAAATGAATATGTGTAATATAAAATAATGTATAAGTTCTTTCGCAATGCAAATTATTTTGTGTTACAAACTAGTGTGGTAACACCTTTAAGATATACGTTCTCAAGTCGTGTTATTTAACACCGTCAGATAAATACGATCAATCGAATTATAATTGTTTTTCACGCTCATTACATGTAATTGAAATAAATCCTTTGTCTTGCGGTTATTGTTTTTTTATTGATTTCAGAGTTATGAACCTAATTATAAGAACATTTTTTATTTTGTTATTTATGATAATCTTTTTAAAAACAATGCACGAGTAGATTTTCGATAATTTCGGACAATCGATGATTTCCAAGAGTAGTTTTGAAATTCTGTCTGTAATAAAATTGTTAGCAATAATGTTTGGACGATGATTAGCTGACATAATTATTAATTTATATATAAAAATCTTCTAACTCGATAATGATTAAAAATCAAACAAGGCCACTAGTTCAGTCATACATATTGTGGTCTTTGTATTTTTTATTACTGCACATTTTCTGTTTATAGTACTAGTTTATGCTGACGACTTCGTCCGCGCTGAATTAAAAAAAAATCTAAATAAAACAGTTACAGTGATCGTGTAGTTTTCTAATGGTGAACGTAAATCTTCTAATCGTTCTAATAATTTTTGAGTTTTTTTTATAATTAGTATAGCTATATATAATGCTTGTGTGTTATTGTATACAAGGTCAATTTTGGCAATAACAAAGGTTTCCAGGCTAAAGGCTTTTATAAGTCTTCCTGTTCATCTGCGTTACGTTCAAGGTCGACAAACAATGACTTACGCTTTGTCCTCTATAAGGCGAGCTTAATCCATATACTATGTGCTTATATGGGAACGTATTTGTATAGCTTGAATCATTCATCATATCAACAAAAAATATAAATCAACGCCATTGTCAATAAACGATGTGATTTTCGTTTGTTTATATTGAGTCACAAATGCATTATGAGTCATGAACTAAGTATTTTATGAGAAACTAGCGATTGCCTGCGACTTCGTCCACGCAATATTAAGATACAAATGTAGCCTATAATATGCACGTATATGTCAGATACGCTTCAATGAAAGTACGGTCGAAATCGGTCCAGCCTTTTCGGAGATTACCCTGAACAAACGTGGGCTTGCGAACAGACAGACAAAAAAATGTTATTTTCGTTATCAGTAACGGAAATCTGGAAATTTATCATTTGATATTACAAACAGACACTCCAATTTTATCATATGCATAGAAGATATACTATATATAGATAAAAAAAGTAATAATTATATAGACCTACCAGTTAACTGACACGGTGGGCATAAGTCAAAATAAATGATGGCAGCACACTAGCGCCATCTTGTCTATGTAAAAAAAGTGTCACGAGATCCTTTTCGTATTGTAGCGTTTGTTTCGTTTCAGTATTCTGCCGTTAGTGATATTCGTACGAAGTTAGGTCGTTAGTTAGTGTAATTAAAATAGCCTTGAATTACGCACGTAAAAGTTTGGTATAATGAAAGTAACATACTCAATATATTACATATTGGCCTTTGACCTAAATTGTATAAGCTGTTTGACAATTCATTTATCTTTCCGTACTAATGGCTAATTACGCAAACGATTCGTTTGGCAAATCTACAAGGGCAATGAGATTGAGTTTGCAATGAACTTTAAATTACAACTAATTAATACAATTTTCAAGCTTAACTCGAATGCAATAAAGTTCAAGTTTGTACAAAGATATAATATAAGCCTAGACGTGGTAAAGATTTATGTGGATAACAATGCGTCATGGTACTTTTGTAACAATTATGGAGGACATTAAAATTGACTATTTTTTACTTTAAATATATCGTTGCACTACAGAATACATATATTTAAAAAGTAGTAATTCAAATAACTACAATGTCTTATTAAACTTATTAGTTACTAGCTGTATTAGTCTTTGTTGAATTAAAATAAAAAAAAAAAACAAAAGTGAGAAACTTATGTGTGCTCTACATCTATGCCAAAATTCATCAAGATCTGTTCAGCCGTTTACGCTACAAACTCTAACAAATATCCGTCTATCTAATCTTTCGCATTTATAATATTAGCTAGGCGTTACGTTAACAGTAACACAATTACATACTCCACAAGGAAAAATGCAAAATAATGTCAATGAAGTAAATCTTCATACAACGTAAATATGAGCATAGACTATAGACCTTAGTTGATCTTTTTGAAGGATGTACTTGCGCGAGGCAGTATGTCAATGTAAATTGTATTTAAATATGAATCAAACGATATACTGCGAAGCCGGAACTGTGATTTAATGTACTCGCTGTTATTGGTTCCCGATAATAATTTATGGTCGCACCGCCGCCGTGGGAACGGGATGCTATTCGCAGATACTTACACCTAGTAAATGCTAAAACTATTTTAATTTGATTTAACGACTCTATCTTTTCTGATAAAACACTCATCATTTTATAACCAGCCCACTATATGTCTCCTCTAAGGGGTTTGGAGCTTACTCTAAATAAAGGTGACTAGGTCAACAATCACGCTGGCCCAGTACGGGTTGGTTGACTTTACTCATATCTCTGAATTTCTTCGTCAATAGGCAAGTTTCATCACAATGTTTTCCTTCACCATCGGAACATCGGGTCAAATATGTACATATGAAATTCGACAATCCCATTGGTACATGGCAAGATTCGAACCCAGGACCTGTGGATTATAAGTCAAGTGCTTAGACCCCTGAGCCACCGACTAAGCATAAATTTTCTACAGATATACAAAGTAGAGCAAATGAGTAAACTATTAATCAAACATTTAACGACGCGAAATGATTGCATTTTAATATTAATTTCATCATTAGAAAGAACAAAACAAACGCCGGTAGAACAAAAAGCTTTAAAACGCTCGAAGTAGACCCGGCCGGCTCGCTAGAAATGGATCTATCAATTAAATGCATGGAGCGTAAGCCGGCCTTGATTGATGTATCAATAAGTACATAAATCCATTAAGGTAATACGCATGAGTCTGTTAATTGTGTATTTTCTGCCGCTGTCAGCGAAGATGGGATGCTCTGCTTTCGTAACTCTTTATTGGATTAGAGTGCAACTTAAGCTATGTTCAAGTTTAGTATTAATTTAAAACAATCGACAAATGAATCCCTTAGTGATAAAAATACGGATCGATCTCTAATCGGTTGTTTGTAAACCAGCGAATTTAAGATATCTTTTTTCATTTGAATATCGACAATAAAGTTTGTATTGCCAAAAAAATAGTAGGTTCTATGGAGAAAAATGTGGTTCTGAATAAACCAGAAAGAGAATCCATATTTTGAAAAATAAATAAAATGGTGTTGTTAATTGTTAATCAAGGTTCCTATTCGTATATCCGGTTAAGACTGCAACCCATTTGAGATCTGAAACGCGTCATAAAGCTTTAAAAAGAATACCTATTTGTTTTTTACTCACATAATGTTTGGAGCTAAACTAGTTTATCTTTATGTCAGATGAAGTATTTATTAGCGTTTAAACTTTACAAATAAAGGTCAGGTGAAGATGAATTCGTTATAAAAAAGCTATTGTAAAAGACAATCACTAACAAAAGTCAAATAGAGGTTACGTTTTCTTATTCTTCAAAAAACTGCCGTACTTGTGAATGCACAATAAGGGACTACTTAAGTGACTATTAAACGACTTAATGAGTAGATTAGCTAAATATAGACTCAATTGACATTTAAGAGCTTAGTCTCTACAAGATCTTTCGCTGATTTTTTGGAGTAGAACATCAATTACTAAATATTTTATCTGCCCACTGTTGGACGTAGACCTTTCCTAGTACCTGCCACAGAATGCAATCCTCCGCCTCCTGTCCTCCGGTTATAACAATATAATTTCTATATCTACGCAGGGAGATTTATATGTCGTTTAATATGCACAATAATGAGGTATAATGTAACAATCCGAATTACAATAGCTTAATTAGACGAAGCGCGGTCATTATCGCACGGGGTGTCACAACATCCCGACCGCGCCGCTGTCATCTGGACGTCGAAGATGTCTCACATTTTGTCCACGCTTTGACGGTTTTAGTACGGTACAGTCGCGTACAAAAGTGTTATTAAAAATAAAGTACTAGTTATTTTCTTTTCAGTTATGTGAATATTTAACATTTGAACTATGAATAATTAATTTGATTTTAATTATAATATTTTACGGCTTCTTAAAAATAAATGTTAAGTTTTGTTATTTATAACACATATTTCAAATAGTACACGGAATGATAGACTCGCGGCATTAGGATATTTTTTAAGTATTTTAACCTTTGTTGCTAAAAAGAAATTTAACTTTTATGAAGCTATTTTACCTAACTATTTCAGCCACTGAACGATTTTATTGTAATTAGTATCGCCGAGTGTTATGCGAGTGAAAACTAATATTCTTATTAACAGTTATTTAGCCGACTGTACATAGACGTAGCGGCAAACCTGCACAAGATGATCGGCTTACGTCGCTGGGCCGCTATCAAATGCTCCATCGACGTCTGTCCACGTGCCTGAATTAAATGCCATACGACATCTGATTGTACACTTATTTGTACCAGTAGGTGTATGATTAATGGTGCAGTGACGCAACCCGGCGCGACGCATTAACGGCCCGACGCACATTGGGCTGAATCAAGTTGCTCCATAGACAACTTTATCTGATGTTTGAAATGTCTCTTTTTTTTGCTTAAATGTGCTTTGTA
>NW_013525513.1:1041096-1246761 GCF_000836215.1 Papilio polytes
ATACAAAGCACATTCAAGCAAAAAAAAGAGACATTTCAAACATCAGATAAAGTTGTCTATGGAGCAACTTGATTCAGCCCAATGTGCGACGGCGACGTGAGGAATCGATGTTAGATTACTGCTACGCTAATAGAAATCAAATCGATTGTGAAAGGTTCGATACATCGAATTGAAGCTTGTTTATGCTTTTAAATTTTCTTCGTTTAATCTAAGGGGTGGTCTAAAATATATTCTAGCTTTTTAAACGAAAAAATAAGGACGTTTTTTAGAACATTATCATTAATTTTCTCTAGAAAGTAATTTAAACAACTCGGCGATGAATATGAATATGTTAAATAAAAAAAAATCTTTTAGCTTCAAAGATACTTAAATAAATCGGAGACCTTTAGTACGTCTCAAAGTTCATTGATTTATAATTTTATTTATAAATTCATCTAGCTTTCCTTGATAAAATTGTCGCTGGTTATTTTTTAAATTCCATTTCTAAGCTAATGCTTATTTATATCTCTAATATTGTCATAACCAATGTGTTAGATCAATGAACTTAAGTAATCAACAACATACGCCAAAAAAGGTTATTTTATGTGTTAACAAGAGAACCAACCGAAGTGATTTTTTTCTCCGTTACTTTCTATAATGGATGTCGTCCAGTATAATTTCGGAATGCCTCGGTAAAAATACCTGTCAGCTTTTTAGTTTGGGAATAAGAGCAAGTCACCTCATCTGCTATATAAATAGCCCACATTAGTAAGAGATGTAAGACTGTGTGCACATTAAAACTGCTATAAAATGTATTGTGCGTTTTAGAAATTGAACATTTATCTGTCGAATTAAATTGTTTTTCTTACTTTATAGATCTAGCTACATTGTTTA
Source organism: Papilio polytes (assembly GCF_000836215.1). Lineage (NCBI taxonomy): Eukaryota > Metazoa > Arthropoda > Insecta > Lepidoptera > Papilionidae > Papilio > Papilio polytes. Next base: position 1,041,970 of record NW_013525513.1, read on the forward strand.
AAGATAACACGAATCCTTACAATAAATTGCACATATCTAATTTTTCACCTTGCAGATACGTCTAATGTCAACGCGTAATCCAAAAAAAATATTGTAAATTTGATTTTTACAACAATAATGGGTAGGCAGAAACGACGGACACGCGATCGTAAATTTTTTTTTTTTATAATTTCACATTTATGCTTGGTGTGGCCTAACCTTTACCTCGTAATGTTCTTACGCGCATTACGTGATTTTGAGTGGCTTGTGGCTAACAAAAAACAGTCGAAGACAATTTGAGTTATGTGTGGAACGTAGTTATAATGTTAACTTTTATTACATTTTGATACGAATGTATGAATAAAGTTATGAAAAATATATAAAAAAATTTAACTAGCTGTTACTAGCGACTTGGTCCACGTGAAAATAACCTATGATACTCAGTGACAACTTAGCTTTTTAAACGTGAAAGAATTGTTGAAATAAGTAGGCCCAGTAGTTTTTGAGTTTTTTCCATACAATAAAAAATCTTTCCTCTTTAAAATATCAGTATAGAAGTATAGATTAATTTATGTATCTATTAGTTACTAGCTTTCGCCCGCGATTGCTACCGTATAGAATAAAAAAAAAACAAAGTGAGTAATCTATGTATCCTTTCAGATTATGCTCTACATCTATATGTATATGTACATCTATATGTAGAGCATAATCTGAAAGGATACTGCCTATGCCCAAGCTACAAACTCTAACATCCATCCAAATTTCGCATTTATAAAAATAGTAAGAAGTAAGATATCTTGAATCATTTAATGTCTCCAGCTAACGGAATACTATGAGACTCTATAGCTCTTAAACACTATATTTCAATGAAGTGTATCGCTACACTTAGAGCGTGACAACCTTTGAATAAATTATCGCACAACTGTTGTCCAACTGTTTAGTTTCACAACTAAAAATCGATTAGAGTGCGCACATCCATATGAGCTCATAGGAATCAAAGCGAGATAAAACAGTTGGGCAATAGTTTTGTCAAAGGTGTGCACGCGCTCTTACTATATTTGGTTGCTACCTTGTAAAAATTAATTTATTTTAAATATAAATTTATAGCGTGTTACTGTTAGAAGTATCACTCAATGCTCGGCTGGACATGAAACACGCCGACGCGATTCTTGCTAATTTGTTACTGTGTACATTTAACACATAGAAATATATCTTATAGTTGACACTCACTATTAGCTGGTTATTTGGCGCCATTACTACGTCATCTGTGTATTTAAATCATTAGTTAGTAGCAAATTAAAACGAAATCAATTTTTTACAAGGTAACAAATTTTAAAGCAATTTTACATAGAACCTACATGGAGTAGGAATGGGTTAAGAACAGTAAGATAATAATTGTCAATGCAAATTAATAATTGAATTATTATCTACTCAGGTATCGATCTATTTGGGTCTGTAGGAAGTTCTCATATGACAAATTACCAATAAGTTCCTCTCTATCTTTGCCTATCACACATCTCGTATAGTAGGGTAGGGTCTCTTGCTTAGAAATAACATAGTTCCTTTCAAAGTTCGAGTTTCCATAAATAAGTTATGTTTTTTCTAACGCTTGTTAGATTAAGCTTCTATATAAATACAGCAGTAAATGCCTCGTATAATTTACACAGTATGTATTATATTTCGTTACAAAACATGGTAACAAAATAAAGTTAGCATATCTACGTCAGAACGTTGCTCTCCACACGTACGTGCTACGTCATTCATTAGGATAGTTACCACCCCGTGAAATAAGCTATGTACATAACTATCAAATGAAATTAATAAAAACTAGTTAAATATATATTTAGATATAGATTTGTGGATTACAATTCACAGCATTTAATATTTGAAGACTTCTAAGGTAACTTTTCATGAAGACTAATCGAAGTAGAATAATAAACATTATAGTAAAAAAAATGTAATTCTTATCTATTTTAACAGATGCAGATTGTCATCCCTTTTGTCATGTCATTATATTTATACTAATATTATAAAGAGGAAAGACTTGTATTTTTGTATGTATTGAAATAGCTCAAACACTACTGGTCCGATTCCTAAAACTATTTCACCATTTAAAAGTTGCGTTATCACTGAGTAACATAGGCTACATATTTAATTAGCTAGTAGCTAGCATATTTAACTTCAAATGGACGAAGTCGCGAGCAACAGCGAGTTTGTAATATCAAAGAAGACTATGTTTATTTTCGATAAACAATCGGCATTCATTTTATTAAACGTAAATAAAATAGAGCAATGACGGAATGAAAAACCCAAACCGATTACTTAGCAATAAGTCACGAATTTCTTGTAACGTGTCGCGTGACGTGCGTTTCTATTGAAATTTCATCAAATTCCATCGTAAAACAATATGTAAATTAGAATTTAACAGAAGCTAACGGCGTCTCGTGTAAATGTGTTCTTCAATCACGATTAATTTCATCGTGACGTGACGTATGCGCACTGTGATACGTACAGTCAGAAAACCATCAAATGGGTATAACACGATGTTTGATTTTTTGTCACCTGTTCTTAATTTAAAGAAAGTTGCGAACCGAATTAATGAAGATAAAAATAAAGACGCATTTTAAAATATTGCGCAATATTGAAATACACATAAAAGGCTTTATTACAACAATCGCCTTACAACAACAACAAAAAACTTAATCATTTTATAACTTTTATAACGAGAGTCTAGCGCCCGGTGTAACATATCTAACAAATACATTATTATGGGTATTGCCAAATGTGTTCTAGTGTAGTCATACTTAATATTATTATATTATATATATAACATGTATTAAATTATAAATGCGAAAGTTTAGATGGGTGGATGTTTGTTAGAGTTTGTAGCCGGCTGAACGGATTTCGATGAAATTTGGTATAGATGTAAATAGTCTGGAAGAACACATAGGCTACTCACTTTTTTTATTCACGCGGACAGAGTCGCGAACGAATGCTACTAAATACTAAAGCACTTATACTAAAGCAGTGTAGTGATACATATTGAAGATAAAATTTATAACCACGTTGATATCCATAATATCAATCAGCAGCGGTCAAATATTTAATAGTGTTTAAGTAAACAATATCTAACTATATTTTTAGAGTAAATACTATTTCTGTACTACCCCAAAAATAGTTATAATTATAAACAATAAATTAACATAATAATGTAAGTTTTTTTATTAGTCTTTTATGTTTCTGGTGTTTTATAATCATAAGGAACTAGTGTGTATTAAAAACTAACAAAACAGTTTGTATATGAACCTTGTGAACATGTTGACTGGCTGTGATGTGCGGTCGAGACATAGAGTCGCTGTCGACGACGTCCCGCTCCGCAGCGGGCATCATTCGCTCCTCTGCCTACCCCACAGCGACGTAGCCACCTGAAGAATTAAAAAAAACAATTTTATACCAGAAATATAGGAAGGGAATACAGGGAGAAAGAAAATAGATCGAAGAATCGTCGGTTATGGTTACCCTAACTATAATCTATGCGTGCGAAATACGCAAACAAGTATTTAAAATAGTGAAATTTAATAAATATAATATGAAGAAAAAAGGAAGTAGATAGTTAGCTCGATTATCTCCAAGTTTTCAAAGCAATGATATTGAATTATCATGTCTGCTTATATAATTCCGTATAAGGTAAGTGTTATTATTCATAGTGTCATATTTTTGTTATGAAATTCATAGTAATAATATAACTAACCAATGTAAGAGCGTAGCTAACCGCAAGCATAACCAAAGTTCTTTAAAAGGGTATAGGCGTGGCGCTAAATAACTCTCCGAAACGTATTTGGTAATCCAAACAGGCGTTGGAATGATCGACAATTTTGGTCGTAAAAATGCTAACAAGCTACTGCCTTATTGGCTCGACAAATCAGAAACAAGTAGGCAATAAAACAACTAAACGATTGATCGAAATTTTCAATCACGTACTTGAGAGCTATGAATCTTTTAGAAGTGGCAAAACTTGTTGTATTTAACATAATGAGGTGAATTCTCTGATAACCTCTATATCACGCATCAATGAAGAATATAAAGTGCAAATTCTTTGTAAAAAAATGAATATTACAATATATTTTTTTAACAAAACATAAATAAATCAGACAATTACAGATCACAACCTATTTATTTAATTTTTTGTTACCGAATAATATTAAAAGTTTTTTTACATCCAATTTGAATAAATTACATTTAACATAGTCAGTTTTTATTTGTTCGTTTTTTTTAAATTAAATCTTGCTTGTACATCTTTTTGACTATTGTTAACTTAGTTATGTATGTATATTTTTTTTAAATTGTAATGAGATTGCTAAAATATTCAATGTCCAAAGCCATATTAAAACAACTTATACAAACACACTGACGATTATTATTATTATTGTAAGGAGTAAACGGTTAGCAAGGTATGGGCATGTTATGAGGAGGGATGAATTGCATGTTACTAGGAGAACGTTAATTATGAGTATAGAGGTACACCGGTAGAGGTAGAACTAGAAAGATATGGATGGATTGCGTGAAAGGTGACATGATCAAAAAGGAGTGATGACTGGGACGACGTATGATAGCCGCAAAAACTTGTTGCGCCGACCTTACCGGAGTAGGATAAGGAGGAAGACGATGAATATGATGTTGATTTTTACATTAATTTACAACAAATTAACAAGCTACTGAAGTAATCCAAAAGTGTGTCAACCAATCCACAATGGACTAGCGTTGCTGACTAAACCTAGTCACCCTTAGTGTAAGAATTCTTTGTTGAAATATCACAAAAAAGAAATGCCATCATTTTGAGTAAAATATTACGTGGGAAATATTTATTTCAACTTCAAGATAAGACGTTCCGTTAATTATTCATATTAATCTAAGAGCCATCAACGCCCATTATCTATTAAAATACATTATGAATATGTAATTTATCGCTATATCTCTTAACATATACCTTTAACTACGACATGTTTTCGCTTAAATAACTGTGATCAAGTATTTAACATTGATTTTATTCTAAGTATACTTAGGGCGTGTACTCAGAGTCATTACGTCCACTTTTGGTCAGATAATTGGACACATTTTGGTCAGTTTTTTGTACCTTTATTGACACAAGATTATCGATAACAAGCAGTTTTGGAACTTAATGAATCGTTTTAGTTTTTTAAGTTTAAGTAATGTACTTAATACATATGTAGTTGGCGATTATGTTATGCTACAAGCTATACAGGGTCATTGACATTAAAAACAATTTGGAAACAGTTCCTGGATTTCTTTTACCACTTGAAGCTATATCTATACTAATATTATAAAGAGGAAAGATTTGTATTTTTGGATTTGTGTATGTAATGAAATAACTCAAAAACTACTGGAGCGATTTCAACGTTTTTTTCAAAAGTTATGATATCACTGAGTAACATAGGGTATATTTTTTATTATGAATTTTTTAATTCCACACGGACTAAGTCGCGAGAAACTACTAGTTATTAATAAGACCTTCAGGTGAAATGCTATTACTAAAGTTTTTTTTACAAAAATAGTCTAAGATCACAATAAAAAACTCTCTTCTTGGCTATCTTACACATCAACCATAATCCCGTGGGGAATATCATTCGCGAAGAAAACAAAAAATAGTATCAACAAAGCGCTAGTAAAGGAACAATATGAGAAACAACAACGTATACTGACTCCTAGCCACTTGCAAATCGTACAAAACGAATCGATATTGTATTATAGTCTATCTTTCTTTCGTTTCCCACCTACTGGATCTGAAAAGGACAAAGCTACCGGTTGAAATGTCGTAGGTCATTAGGTTCCGACCATGTAAGGTTTGCAATATGCCAATATGGAAGGAACCGTGACTTTTATATGGTTAGTTAGGTTGCATTTCTAACAATAGGTTTAAAGTAAAATACGTCGATGACCCTTGGTGTACGGTCTTTGATGACATCGATAAACCAACGCGTCTAGTGAAATTAATTGTTTGGACCGCGCCGGGGTTATTGTGTTTGCTGTTAATTTAAACACCCTGTCTGCTAAATTAATTAATGTAAATTACATGTAGTTAAGTTAAATTCAAACACTCATGCTAGGTTTCTGAAGTTATCATTTGTTTCATTTCATGAAATTATCGAACTAAGAATACCAACGAATGGTTAAATGTATCTGTGAAACCGGCCATAAATAAGATTACTAAAAGTATAACTTAATTGGTATTGATTACTAACTTGGCTAATAGTGCTGTAACTTCAATTCATGTTTAAATAATGTTCATGTTTTTACACATCAAGCTTTGAAATGTTAAGTAAATTGTGTCGCATTTGCTATTATTTGATGTACAGTTAGCTCAACAAAGATGTATACATTTAGAAGGCTTTAGGAACTTGTATACGCCTTTGGTTTTAAAAATATACAACCCAATATCCGTATGCTTCGGACAATAAATACATGTTGTTGATGAATATGTCCATACTGAAAGTATTTTTACGTTTTGTAAATGTTTTGTGGAGATGACTGTACATTAGGATCAAATACGATTCTAGTTTCATGTTTTATAATAGAGTGACTGAGCCAACACAATATAACCGTTTATTCTTCACAAAAGACTGACGCGGTCTCGATACAGTTACGCGGTAAAAATTAATAACCGTACAAGAAAACATAAGTTTGTCATCCAAAACTCATCCAGAACGTCGATTCAAATTATGATAAGGCCAAGTACATTAGTTCCGGTAGGCTGTAATGTTCCTATTTGGGACGTGACATAGAGCGTAGAATTGAGTCTAACATGTGGATGCGGTATTTCTAACTTTAGGTATATAAGGAATTAAAAAGATACACATCCGTAACTTAATCATGGCTTTTGTAATTCATTATATAATCTATTCTAGGTATATTGTGAATATACAGAAATATTATCAACCAATTTTTTAACAAGATTACTTTTTTAATTGACATAATTTGATAAAAATCCTGTAATAAATGTGTATGATACACACACTTCTTTGTTGCCTAAGAAGTCAGCAATTACAGCATATTTTTGAATAATCCTTTTTTTTAATAAAAAGCCCTACACTTACGTCACGCTTTAGGCTACATATTTTCACGCCAATAAACTTAGGGGGTAAATATTTTGGCTAAAAACCCTAATGTGGGAAAGAGACCATAAGTTGCTGCCAACATTAAGGAAGCAAGATCGCCAAGGTTTGTCATCTCATGTCATTTTGACATTTGCTATTGATAATTTGACAAACGTAAATAAAATTATAAAAACAGCTAGTGTATATTAAAACATCGCCAATTAAGTCTAATCTTATTATTATTTATTAGACTTTCGTGGCTTAATAAGTACAAGTAGGTAAGTTCACTCATACAAAAGGCTCGTCATAAAAATATTTTGTCTTTTATGTTACTGAAGATATAATTAAATCCGAAGGTACTAAATGCCGAACGTAAAAGGTAAAAATGTACCTTGTTAAACAAAGACCACCTGCTTCAACCCTGTAAGAAGGTGTTAAGTGTCGGTGCTAATTCCCCCGGTACTTACCACCGCACCCTGCCGGGGTACCTTCGACAAGATGTGCTAATGTGCGCGTTAAAAATGTAGGGTAAATATTGATATATCGAACTACCGTTATCAAAAACATTTAAAAGGAATTTGTGACCACAAAATAACTTAATACATATTCATAACTAGCTTTCGCAGGCGGCTCCGTCCTTGTAGAAATAAAAAAAGTGGGTAACCCATGTGTTCTTCCTAGACTATCGTCTACATCTATACCAATTTCATCGAAATCCGTTCAGCCGTTTACGCTACAAACTCTAACAAACATCCATCCATCCAACTAAACTTTCGCATTAGTATGAAGTATGATTTTTTGTCATTTAATGGTTTTAAGTTTATTAATGCAGATTATTTAGAATTAATCTATCCTAAGGATGGCTCTTAGTGACCATTTAACGTAAATTACAGTATCGACGACTATAACTTATGAAACATACAAGAACACAAGAAATAAAAAAATCAAGAATGTTCATTTTTTTTTTCGTAACAATAAGAAAATATTAATAACTACATCTTGACATCCCCTAGTTATAATTGTAGAATACATTTTAACTAATGTTAATGCATATTTTGCCCTATTTATTATACTCGTATTCTATATCATTAACAACAATTTGTTAATAAATTTAAGACGGTGTTGTCGTTGGATAATAACGACTTTGTGCATTTGCAGTTAAGTTTAACTACTTTGACACGGTACCTGCTTAAATGCCGATGGCTGTACTTGCTAATTGACTTTCATTTTCAATAGATAAAGCTAAGCTAATGGCCGAGTTAAACGGATCAATAATACTATTTAAAATTTGAAATCACTACGTACAGATTTGATAGTTACTATACATAGGTAATAGAAATTAAATAAGCAATAGTTTTGGTAAAATTAAGAAAAACTTTCTTATAATTAAAGGAGGCAAACGAGCGGCGAGAACACCGCGGTGGACAAACACGCTCATGGTTATCCGTAACACCAGAGGAACCACAGATACGTTGCCAGCTTTTAGGGAAATGCTTTAGCTTACAATGTCAACTAGAATTAGTGACATGTAAAATTACAACTCACTATTAGTATCCCTTACTTAACTGACCTATGCATAGATAAACAAGACAAATATATAAAGACCCGTACTAAATTACTTATATTTGTAACATTTTATTTAAATAGATAACTTAAAAACAAGCAAAATACGCGCTTACACATGCTTTTTGTACATTAAACTATAATGGAAGTTAAATAGTTTATCCATTCTAATAACTCTGACCTTGTAAATTACACTATAATTAAGAGGTCCATATAAATAGGTCACAAATAAGATGAGTAATACGGAATCAAATCCTGTATAATTTCCTTATGCGATATCGAATATTTACAGCGATGATCTAATCGTTAATATTAACCTTACGTGTGTAACTGTCTTAATGTTATTACAAATGTAATTATATTAGATTGGAATCGAACATTAACATTTACAAAGGTTTGTATTGCTCTTTTTATTCTGACTATTATATGAATATCCGTGAGCTGTTATTGTAAACCTATATAGCTGACGCCATAACGGGATAAGACATTTCTGTTAATAAAAACCCTAGGAAATTACGTTTAAGGTTTTTATATAGGTTATAAATTCATCATTTATTTTTATTATAATCCTTTGATTATTCGGTTTAAATAGACTTAAATAACTTTAGATAGGTGGTATGGTATTTTAATGCTTTAGTTTCTGAAGTTTCGACATAATTATTTCCAAAGTAGCTCCTGACAATAGACTTACGATCGACAAAAACGAATCGTACGGATGCACTAACAAATAAAAAAGACCAAACAAGATGCGTCGGAGTACCCCAAGATCTCGGTCAGGCGGGAGCATACTCCTTTTGTTCCCAGACTCGAATCAGCCAGTGTTTCGAATCTAGATTCTGTTTTCGAATTGTTCCTTTTTAACCTCTTTTCCCTCTGCCTTTTTCTTTATTGTCTCAGTGCGGCCACTACGGCCTTTAAGAGGAATAAAAAAATAAAACAAGCAGCCGGTGGCTTATGGCTCCCCATTGATATGCGTCGTTCGAATTGAAATTTAAATATTTGCTTACGGATACCGGACGGGCTCCATCGGGCATTTTGTTTTAAAAAGATCAACGCGCTTTCATCTTAATATTTATAATGTTAGTGTTTGTTTTTTTTTGTCGGATTGGCATACTACTGCGTCACAAAGGCATGGAAGCGAATGATTAGTAATGTTTGAAATAATAATGATTTATTTAGTGATGAGCCTATCATTTTGCAGAGTGGTTTTAAGCTATCAAATCTAGATCTATTGTCAGATATGCTCGATAAAAAGTTCTAAGACTGTCCGCTGCTCAACACAAAACTTAAGTGTCACTTTATATTTAATCCTTTAACCGATTTAATATGATGACATCACTACCGAATGTATCGTAGTAGGATGTTGAATAGGCTGAGTATAATAATAGGAAGAAATAATTTTGGAAACAAATTATTAGCTTTTATATTATTCTGGACGAAGAGATCTCTTACCTATTCCACAATGTTAACAGTTTAGTGGTACATTTACTAGTATCCTATTACTCTTTCAGATTTGGGCTACAGTAATGTGTTTCTTGGTGTGTTTTATACTAAGAATCTTTCTGCTACATAAAAAAATATATTTCACTAGTAATTCTAACGCCATCTGTTAGAAAATTGCAAAACCAATAAGATATGTACGATAAGTAGCGCTTTTTGCTAATATAAAAGAGGCTACGAGTATTTCACACTAGAACTAAGAGATTATCGAAAGTCCGAAGCTGGAGTAATCGCACGGCCGGCGGCCGCTCCACGTAAATGAAGATAAATTGAAAACGGAACCTGTTCTCCGAAAAAGGCGAGCGAGAGTCAGTATTCAGAGCAACGAAATTTAATTGATCTCTACACAGCCGGGGTCATGGGGCGATATCGGACATTTGTAACAAACGAACTGGCCATGACTAGTTTTTTTCTACTATCTGATCCTGATGTTGATGCCGTATTAAATTAAAAAATACAAATAATGTCAAAGAATTGTACAAAAAAATATGAACTAGATATTACTTGCCTCTTAGAGACGTCCGAACTTTGAAATAGAACAGACTGGATAAACATAAGTAAAGGAAATAGAGTATGTACCGTAATTAAACCAAAATAAGGCATCAACCAGCACGCATCTGCGTCGTTGATCTTTGAAATGAGCGGGAAGAGAATTGTACACGTCATTGGGAAGCGAAATATAGTTACTTGTAATAACAAAATTAAGGCTCTACCACAAAATAAGATAAAAATATTATGACTCAGAATAATTAGAAATTAAAATGACGTGTTTAATTTGAGGTCTGGTAATCTAAGTGATGTCATAAGGAATTTTAACATTCTTTATAGTTGGGTTTCAAATGAAAAGTGAATAAAATATTATAATGATTCTATTAATATAAAAATGTTTTGTTACTTACAAAAAAAGTGTAATACTCAATATATAAAATGCATATTTTAAATCAAATTGAAGAAAACCATATCGTTCTTTACCTGAATAAAACATTCAAACTGTCCCATTGAGTTGATATTGACTTTCAATACCTAACTCAGTTTATTTAAAAACGTGACAGATTTCTATTTGCAAAGTCTACGATTTGAAAAAGCAAATATTAAACGTGCGGTATACAATTTTCCGGTGACAAAATATTTTATTTTAAATTAACAAACAGAAATAAATCATACTTCATACTAATACTAATATTATAAATGCGAAAGTTTAGATGGATGAATGGGTGGATGGATGTTTGATAGAGTTTGTAGTCTAAAAGGCTAAACGGATTTTGATGAAATTTGGCACAGATATAAAACAAAGTCTGAAGTACACATGGGATTAGGTATATCCCCGAGAAATGTCCGGTTTCCAAGGGACACGTTATTTACGTAGTTCGTTTGTTTTCTAATACTACGTGGACGAAGTCGCGGGCAACAGCGAGTCTATAATAAATCTGAATAACTACACCGTGATTAGGCTTATCTAATTGAAATGCTTTATTGATAACCGTTTGACATTTCCGAGAAAACGCTTCAAAGTTTTTCATAAGCAGAATATTTAATAGGTCAAATGTATGACGCACCGGTTTATTTGTTGAGAGTTTTTGCAATAGTTCGAATAGAATTCAGCGCCAGAACTTCTTAACCTTTGCTTGTAGCTTACGAAAGTATTGTCTATCGATTTAAATATTTAGTCATTTATATTTATTGATTCGTTTATAGAAAACTAGCTTTTGCCCGCAACTCCGTCCGCGTGAAGTTAAAAAAAAACAAAAGTGAGTAGCCTATGTATTCTTCCATATCATCCCCTACATCTGTACCAAATTTCATAGAAATCCATTTCGCTGTTTAGTCTACAAACTGTAATAAACATCCATCTATCTAAACATCGCATTTATAACATTAGTATGATAATAAAGGACAATAGTATTCAATAATCCGTTAGTACAACGTTTCACCTATATATGTACATTTAAATATTTTATTATCTTAAATGCAAAGCAAGGAAAGTAAGAAATATCAGGTATCAAGCGCGACTCCGTTCGTGGAATTAAAAAAACACAAAAGTAAGTAGCCTATGTGTTCTTCCAGACATTGCTCAACATCTATGCAAAATTTCATTGAGATATTCAGCTGATTAGGCGGTACACTTTATCAAACATCCATCCATCTAAATTTTCCCATTTATAATAGTATAAGTAAAAATAAGCAAGATTACTGCACTAGTCAATAAAATTTTTAGATAAATTTTCATTTTTAAAATAAAATGAAATAAATTAATATAAAATAACATTTAATCTTATCACCACTACAACACAATTTGGAATAAGAGAAAAAAAAACACACACACAACGAAGTAATTAAAAAAAATTATAAACACGTAATTACAGGACAAACAAAATAATTGAAATGTGTATGCTGTGCTGACCGGATTGGGTCCTCGCTCAACTATAAATGCTGGATGCTTCTGATCGAAGCACCCAGCGCTGAACTTCCGCGAGAACCCTTGGGAACATCCACACGTCAGTAGCAGCGATTATTTCAAGATTATTTAAAACATAGACACAATCCTCTTAAATTGCGTTGACAACTTGAACTTGAAACTATCAACGTATTATATTTTTAATAGAGTTCAAAATCATTTTATTCGCTAAAGTTTAAAAGTAAAATGTAACAAACTTACATACAGAATTAAAGCAAATTACATAATCAATACTATTTTAAATAAACAACACACGGAAACAGTATCTAGCATTTTTTGTGAATTTATTACTAAAAAGATTTCGAATGTTGGTTATGTATGAACATCATCAAAATCAAAGTAACATTGTGCGTGGACAATTGACTTTTGATAAAAAATCTATTTAACATAACTGTCAACCGGGACTCCGTTTGCGTAGAATTAAAAAAAAAAGTATCCTATGTGTTTTTCTAGACTGTATTATACAGACTAAATTTCTTTGAGATCCGTTCAGTTAACAGATAAGACAATCGCGAGTTTTATTGATTGATTCCGTTTTTCTAAAAGTACTATTTGATACTGATAGTTATTTAATTTTTTTTTTAATTTAACAAATGCGAAAATTCGGATGAAAGAAATCTTGAAAGGAGGTACAGGCTTATCCAGTTAATACGCACGCACGTCGTAAGTAAAACCTTTTTGTAAGCTATATTTTAAGATAAAGCGTTAATAAAGAAGATAATGTTATCTAAATATAATAAATGTAGAAAGAAGAATATTATTTAAGAGTGATTTAATTAAAAGATTTTATGCAAAAGGCAAGCAACAATAGTTCTATTTATTATAAAAGTATTAAAAAAAGCATTTATTGAAAATATTAAATTAGACAGAACAACTAATACAAAAAAACTACAACTTCACTCTTTTGTATAAAAACTGCGTATATTTCTAACTTTTCATGTAGAATATTCAAATTAAAATATTTTTTTAACATCATCGTCATTGAATGTCGAATAGAGGTCATGTCATCAAGCTGATTACAGAAATACAAAATTACGTAGACGAAAATGCTAACCTCAAATACGAATAAAAAAACGAATAATGGTTCAAATGAATGCATGATGTTGATGACATGCAAATGATTGATGACATCTTTGACATATTATCAAATGTTCAAATTACGCAGTTATTGTGCGCAGAAATTTATTATACAATGTATTAAGTATAGACATTTTTATTTTGTACATCTTGAGATAAAAATATTTTAAATGCAAATGGGGTATAAAGTTATAGTAAAACGATTAGTTTCAAGAATTAAATAATTTAAGTAATCTGATGAACACAAAGTGAACAGATTCAGAAGAATAGAATATAAAATACAAGTAAATACTGCGTTAATAGTGTCTGTTTACAATAGTATCTAACTAAAAAATATCTATAAATAGCAATTGTTGATACTTTGTTGCGGAATTCAATACTGGGCTTATGTTTACCGACATTGACTTATCCTTCTAGAGATAAACAAATAAGTCGCATGAAATATTCATGAATAAAATTGAAATGTCCACTTTGCTTCTTACCTTAATATTTAACGTTGATTTTAATATCCCTGGTAATATTCAAAACATAAGAGCCCACTCTTATTAGAAACAAAATATCAGTTTACACGTTTTCAGTTCACACTTCGCAGCAGTCAATTTTCACGCCCTTGTAACCACTGAACTGACTAAACAAAATTAAGCAGACCTTACGGAATGTTTAGCACTCGAATTCAGTACACTAACACATATATGTACATTCGAAGCCTAATGTCACCGAATATTCTAATAAAACCATCGTTGGACGCGTACAAAAGTTTGTGAAAGGTTCGGGATGTCAAGTGAGGTCGATAACAAAGAGGTTGGATACCATCCGTTCCATTTTACAGATACTGGCCAATCCGCGTTCCGTATTCAAATTCGGAACTGTCACCCGCGAGTTTGACAGCGTGTGCGCACGCGGCCGTATGGTCGTGTGGTGCGCGCGGGCGTCGGCGCCACACTGCGTTCGCGCGCTTTTCGTGCCGTAGAACCTTCGCTCAGCCTCCGACTCTGGTATAGGATGTGTTAGGACTCAGCCACAACGGCCACTAATCGAGATTTAGATAATGTGTGTCGCAATTCAAGCAACTGATTCATCCGGGGAGTTAGTACGTTTTCATCGCGTACTGACATGATGATTGTGCCTCTACGTGTCAAAATAGTTACTCTACCATTTCTTGTAGCACTTTTAAGTAATAATTTTTTAGGTATTTTCATACAATCGATAAAACGTTAACATATAGGCAAATCTATCGAATTATATAACGTTTTAATGATTCATAAGATTTATTAAAAACCATTTTTAGGCGACAAGAGCTCTAAAAAAATGCATGATATCTTAATTTAAAGTAAAACTCCTGAATATTCCATTATATACTTTTTATAAATTTTCCTTTGATAACAAAGTTAAAATGCTATCACGTTAAAAAAGAATAATGCTTATGTAAAAAGAATATTACAGATTATAAAATTCATAAGTGTATATTACGAAGAGTTACGAATGTTTCTCACAGTAAGACAAGACATATGCGTCCGCGCCTCCAAGCCTCTACGTTGACTGATACTGATGGCTGAGCTGTGTTGCGTTTTGTTTTATTTTCGACATTCGAAATGTTGTCTTTTTTCTCTTTGATTATAGAGAAACGGACTAGGCATTTAGGACTATTGGCGAAATCTATATAAAAAGACAATCACCTATATGTATGTCATGCTGAGTTGTTTTTATTATAGCATATAAATATATACATTTATATAAAACTAGCATACAGAAGAGCCAGTTTAGAACTTTTCGTTGGTTTTTATAACAAAGGGGATGTACGTACTTCACACGTCCTGTCATTTAAAATTCAAAGTATTTTGAAACGGGATTACCCGATGGATTATGAATGCTAGTATTTTATGGAGCGTGTTGAATCGATGATGGTTTTTGTTAAGACAGATCTACTTAACACTTTTTTATGGATTGGAATAATAGGATAAAAAATTATAATGCCCTTGTGAGAGTGGAACGTGTTACGTGTGTTTTGTAACTGTATTTGTTTTAATAGAAAAAGAATCTTGGAAATGAACGAGCTTATAATATTTTTATATTGGCATTTCATAGTGAGTCTTTTTTATTTTATTTTCTCATAGTTGTTTGGTATTAACATATTAAGACGGACGGATTAATATATATTTATATACTAATTTACGATTAGTACAATCCGTCTGTTAATTTTTAAGTTATAAAGACTTCAACGCGTTTACAAACGTGACGTATTCTATCCATGTTGCATACTTGCTAACGCCCGCGACTCGGTCCGCATGAAATAAAAAAACCCAATGTGGGTCTATGTTTTCTTCCAGGCTATCCTCTACATCTCTACCACATTTCATAGAAATCCATTGACTCGTTTAGGCTACAAACTCTAACAAACTTCGATCCATCCATCATAACTATTGCATTTATAATATTTATATGATAATTTATTTACATATAGTAAATGTTATAAAAAAACCATAATTTTAATAAAATCAGAAACTTTTTTTAGGTGTGTTATAACGAAAAAAAAATAATGTGTCAAGTAGAAAATTTTAAATTTGAATATAAAAACATAACGTAATAATATTCAATGCTAAGATATACATCTAATTAATAAATCCACAATAATAGTCATCATGTTGTCAACATGTCGTAAAAATAGTGCGAGTGGGACGTCAACAGAAGCATACTTCTTGCCTCGTTTGTCACTTCAACTTCAAACAGAACAGCGGTCATGCGTCACTGGGTAACACAACCCACATCTAAACGAAGCGTTGGAACCGTATGTTGTCTCTTTTACTCCTATTATATTGCAGTAGTGGTCAGTAAGTGATCTCTTTAAACTGCTCTTTATTTTTTTTATTAAATATAGATCGAGCTTAATATAAATGTCGTTGAACTTAATTAGCACCGGTATATAGAACTTAAACTTTGACTAATTAAAAATTGTGAATAAATTTAAAAAAAATATTTGTTGATTTATATTAATTTAATAATTTTAAAATAAAAAACAATTCGATTTATTAGTTATAGTTATTTAGATTTTCAGAACAAGAAATAATTTTATACGTTAGTAGAACAAACCTAAGTATTTAAAATCTTGGAGAACATAAAAATTACTTAATTCAATCCTTTCTACAACATAGGTCAAAGATTACATAAATGACTACCTGTATTCGAAAACTTAACCGAAACATAACTTAATTTTTATAATTAATAACTTTATTCGAATAGGCATTACAAAGGGTGACCTATCATTGCGCTGACCTGAGATTCTCACGACCCGTTGCCATAGCAACCGATACCCGCCACATCACCGATACTGCGCGTAATTTGTAGCCTCGTGGCGAGCGGAGATTTACCGGACTAGAGATCCCAACACTAAGCTATAAAGCTACGTACAGAATGAAATTGTAATAATGAAGATTGACAATTGCTTGATATCCAAACAACATTTAGTATCGTTGAAGATTTTAGCGCGTATAAGGAACATAGTTTGAAAGAATACAACGGCTTACTAAGTTAATTTTTAATTCCACGTAGACGAAGTCGTCAGGCAAAAGCTAGTGAGTATGTAATATTTCTGTTATGTAAGATATCGATAGAGTAAAAGCGTTATTTGAATAAAATAAAATGAAGGAAATTGCTAAATCAAATATAATATTGCCGTAAATGTTTCCCACTTTTATTCTGAACAAAGCTTTACAAAGAAAGAGGAAAGGAAGGATTTATTTCTCGATTTGGGTAAAGGTTAAACTTCTCGCGTTAAATTATCTGCTGCAAAAATCTTGTTTGTGTTCAAAGAAACAAATGCGCGAAATATAAGATTATAAATGATCATTACAAATGCATTTGAGATTATAATTTAAAATTAAAACAATTGAAATACAATTTATCGCACTCGGAGTCATGTATTAAAATAAACTCAAGTCCTGGCTCATCCAGAAAGCCCTTTATAGTGTCGAGGATTTTTTTCTGCTATAATGTTTGTTTTATACATACATAATTTTCGTTAAGAATTTCTGTAAAAAATTTCTAACACAATGACCTCTATTCACTATCATACTAATATTATTAATGCGAAAGTTTAGATGGATGGATGGATGTTTGTTAGGGTTTGTAACCGAAACTGCTGAATAGATTTCGATGAAATGGTACAGATGTAGAGGATAGTCTGGAAGAACACATATGCTACTCACTTTTGTTTTATTTTTTTGATTCCACGCGGAAGGAGACGCGGGCGAAAGCTAGTTACCAATAAAATGTATTACGTTACTTAAATACTACTACTTATATGACGGAAGAACTTTGAAACGACATTTAGATGTATAACAGCCTCACAACACGGCCATCAAAGCTTTAATTCTTTCCAAAACATTTATCTGACAAAGAATTCCTTCACTTCCGAAAATTTCTAACATTTTTGGGTGTCCATGTAAATTGATACGATACAGTCAAACCGTGTAGATATTTACAAGATGACCAGACCACTTGGTCCCTTCAAATTAAAGCAATTTAAGTATTTCTCTTACAAAATATTTTCACGTCGTCGTTCTAGTTACAATGGTCAGCGTTGACTTTAAAGAATTGAATGGTCAGATTGAGACTTGAGTAAAAAATCTTGTAAAAAGCTTCATTTGATTGTTGTAAAAACTTCTTAATAAAGTATTAAGCTTGGTTGTTAGAATAACAAGTAAAGTTACATAAATCTTTACTTATTTAGATATTAAATTATAAAAATGTTTAGAGGAAAAATTGTCTACTGAACCTTTTCAACAAATCGAAAAGCTAAGCACATCGCAATTATTTTAATTACTAACATTGTGAAAGTTTTACATAAAGATTTTAATAATTATTTGAAAAGTTCTTTTCATTAGTAATTTTCACTAGAACAATAGGTAGGGCTATAATAAAATAAATTGAAACTTGAATAGTGCTATAGTTATTAGCACTATTCAATATATACCAGAATCTCAAAGTAGTCGATGATATCAGGGAAATACCGCATTATGCGTGGCGGCCGTCAGGGGGCACGCGCGTCGCAGCAACGGATTGTTTACGCGGCTACGCATTGCAACGCACGCGCAGAGAAATAAAACATATGGATTAATAGTGTTCAATTCTGTAAAGCTTAAATCTACTTAGAGGTTTACTAATAGCAAAAGATACAAGATATTTACGCAATATATTTTACTACGAGAGTAATAGTTTTTACGATTTTTAATTACTTATCTAAGATTAAATACATTTTTACTCTTATTTTACTACTTACAAAGCCGTAATAATCGAGTTTCAATTTATTTATATAATTTTAATCCTAATGAAAACAAAAGTTTTAAAACATTAGTTTGTATTTATTTAAACATTTATTTTTGTTTTATAATTTCCCATCACTAGCGCACTAAATCGCATCGCATAGCGTCGCGTACGGGGATCCTTGCATTACGCAGCATCTTACTTTCCATTTCCTCACAATAATACTATATCTTTTTTGTCACAGTTTAAGCATTCGACGGACAATGCACCAACTTTTTTACAAAGGAATGTTATCTTAAAAAAGTCCTTATCAAATTCAACGTTCGAGAATTTTGGAATTACTAAATAATACTATTTTGCACCTCGTTAAAGTGACGTAAAGGAACAATACTATTTTGCTGCAAACCTGCTTCTACTTACTGTAGGAAAATCTTGAGATATAATAGTTGCGAAACGCAATATTTACCCATCTTAAATCGTATAGGAAAATATTGATCAAATAGAATATCAAAATCAAATTATAATAAAATCAATCAGCAGTCATTAACTAAATCTATACTAAGTAGGTCCCTAAGTGAGCCAATTATATAGTCAGAATAGAACTCAAAGCATCACTCATGAGTTTCTCCTTAGTTTTAAACATCCTTTTAACTCTGAGATATAATATTCTCCATGTCGATGGTAATGCGGCATTCGGCAAAAGGCATTGTGCATATTGAAACGTATGCTGGATTCCTCTCATAGCTGGAGGATAAAAGGTATTGTTCCGATTGTTTATTGGACGTCCGCAATATCTTGAAATACGCGGTAGTCGAATACGCGGCGCGGACGCAATAAATACGCTCCCATCTTATATTTACCTTGTAATATACCGAGAATGTCGCCGTGATTTACCGATGCCGTATAACGTGTTACAAGTTATACATAAAGACTATTGATTATTTACTAATAGTTCAGAACTACAACTGCGACAGGGCAGTGGTTAATGTTATTTAATATTAGATACCTGATTTCGAATGCAAACTTCACGCCTTAGATTCATCATCCACTTGCCCTTATCCCTTATGGAGGGTCGGCACAGTATGTGCTGCTCTTCACGCCTTAGATTAAAAGCGCGAAAGTATCGCACCACTTTGACGCGCTTCGATTCCTATGAACCTATATGGAGGTGCGCACACAACTCGATTTTTAGTTGTGCAACTAAACTGAATTGGCTGCGAAACAATCGACAATCACACAACATTTGTGCGATAGTTTAGTCAAAAGTGTTCGCCCGCTCTTAAAGTAAAAAGAAATATTACCAACCGATTACTAACATCGACTAGGTATAATTATTTTTTTTTGTATAATATCGACATCGCAAAGCCGTATCTTAATGATTTTATAAGTTCCTGAACACGATAAACGCTTTAATGTCATGAATTAATATTTACGACTATTCAGAATTACTGCTTGAACACTAAGTTAATGTTAAGCAACGACTATTTAAATAGTTAACTTAGTCAACCAAGTTGCTTTATTTATTTTGAATTTATTTGAGGAATCCTCTTGATGAAAAATGTGTTTTTACCAACATTTTTTACAATGTTTTAAAACAACAGTTTTGAATACAATTCTTCTTCATTTACTGATTAATAAATAGATACATTAGAATCGTAAATTCTAAGAATCTTTGATTTAAATGCAAATGTATTACGGATCTCATACACTTGGACACAAACATAAGTAAATTACTTGTTTATTTCAATGTAAATTTTAAATGAATTATTGTAGTATTGGCGCGATCATGTAGACTGCGTGTAACTTGAAGTTATAACTTGATTTATATGATGAACTCGGGGAAATACGTGACCTAACATTATATAAAATATACTACGTTAATTCCTTTGATCCGCATTTATAAGGGTGTCTAAAGTAACTTTGTAAAGGATTTTCTTGACCGTACTGGTTTTGCTTTGACAAATAATGTATTGGAAAAATATTAATATAGACCGACAAGAATATGTGACCTGACCAAATTATGATACCTGATTAACGCCCGTCCTATCAATAAAGCGCGCGTCAATATCGAAAAGTATTACAAGGTCCGTTTTGTACAATAGCTGCCTTAATCTATGCCTACTCGTATGTAGTTTTACATATTTTCTAGCAGAAATAACCTATAACATCACCTCTGTTTCCCTGACAGATATCCTTGTTTGACTATAGTGAAATGATGAAAATTTTATTTTATTGTTTACATTTGTCAAATTATCAATAGCAAATGACAAACCTCAGCAATATTTCTTCCTTGATGTTGGTAGCAACTTATTGATCTCTTTCCCACGTTAGGGTTTTTATCCAAAACATTTTCCCCCTAAGTTTAATGGTGTGAAAATATATAGCCTAAAGCGTGACTTAAGTGTAGGGCTTTTTATTAAGAAAAGAATTATTCAAAAATATGCTATAATTGCTGACATCTTAGACAGCAAAGAAGTGTGTGTTTACGCTTTATTATAATAGCATAGATTAAACAAGATTGAAAAAACCGTTAGATCTATCAAAGATTAAAGGTGATTAACAGTTTCGAGATTCGTATTTTCGTATACACTTCACGCCCTGCAGTTGCTTTGCAGTTTAATAAAACAATACAAAGAACAATGATTTTACTATCAATGGTCTCCAAGAAACAGTGCGTAGTTGTTATAATAAATATTTTCTCCACAGTTCATTAGTGCGGTGCAAAATATCGGCGAATGCTTGAGGATTCCTCTATGCATCTTGTATGAGATAAAAGAGGGTCATCCTCAAATAGTTTTATTTTAAATTGAGTAATAATATTTGTACTAAAAACTATGTTGTACAAAGTAAAAATGTTTTCGAAATAGGTAATTACCCAGGTTTGAGTGTACGAGTCCCGGAACAACACGGAATAAGCCGCGTGCCGCCATTGTAGAACGTCCGGTGTATGACATGCGTCGACTGCAAAACTGAAATAGGAGAAGGAATAGTATTAGAAAATATATTTGATATAACGCAAAAAAGAGTAGAATGAAATTCGTCATTTTTTTTTGCCAAAATAAGAAATCATGACAATAATTAATGTAAGTCAATTTTTAACCATAGTTAGGCGTTAAAAAAAATTGCTTTATTGATTTATAGAAATAGGAATTTTGTTGTTCTATATATTATATTTTAAGATGTGTTAATTAGATACGAGAGAAAATTGTAATATAGTTATAAAATAAAAACTAATTTATTTGTCTTAACAGGGTCCAATAAAAAAAGTATATCAGTTTGTACTTTCCCGACCCAAGTCTACAGTCAGTTGCTTTTTATTAATTTTTCAATAAAAACAAACTGTATATTAAAAAATCTGAGTTTTTAAGCGAAATAAAAGAATAACCCTGCACCAGTTGTTTGGTGGACGTATTGCGTATTGTGCGATAGCAAATTGATTGGGCCTCCGCACAAGATGCCGCTTTCTCGCCTGTCACTTCGTCACTCCATACGCGATCCTACGCCACATTATCGCTACTGTTACTTAAATATTTGCCATTGAAATTTATACTTAATCACCTTAAAATAAGAGCTGTAATTTGAATCAATGTTAGAAAATAGAAATTGGTTCATCTAGAGCCGTGCTTTCGCAGTTGTCAGACTTCAAACAAATCCTTTTACTTCCCAGGATTTTTAAACAATAGTAAAGCCAATAACTTGTTATTTAACTAAACAAAGACAGTAACAGACTACGTACTTGCGATTAATGTTACTAAGTCAACGCTAAGCGGTCTCATGACCATTTAATTTAAGTATGTCAGTTTTGTAACAACTTTTACCCTATATCTGCGCGGAATTAAAAAAAAAAATATTAGTAGTCTACTGTGTTCTTCCAGACTGTGTTCTACATATGACAAATTTCATCGAGATCAATTAAACTTGGGGGTAGATAGTAACAAAAATCTATGTATCCAAAACAAAAAGAGAAATTTAAGAAAAAATACGTATATGGTCAGATGGCCCTAAGCCATAGATCACTTTTACCGACACGGTAGCTAGAGGTCAAGGGTCCTGTATGGGCCAAACATAAAGATCGCATTTGCAACAATACCGATCATTCCGAGCCTCTTTGTAAGGCTATTTATTGAATGCGCTACCATTGTTATCGAATGCTCCCTTTTATTTTCCGACGTTGCAATACGTTGTATTTGTGTTGTTTGTTTTTAGCAACGAGTAACCAAGTGTCTTTTCTAGTTCGTTTGTTTCGAATATTTTTTAGAATTCGTTTGTAATATCACTCTTCTATTTCCTAAATCCGGTTATTTTCAATACTTTATATTGCAGAGAAACAAATCTTTTATCGCATATCATAATTATCACCAAAGAGCAGGGGGAGGCAGATGCCCCTAGAGAATCCTAAAAAGTTAGAAAGTTAGGAAAAAATTTTAATCTTTATGAAAAAAAAAATAAGTACCACGCCAACTCCCATTACTATTGTAAGAAAAAACAATAGTAACTAATAGGAGGTGGCGACGACTGTGTATTCTTTTGTTTTCTTAACTACATTGTTTTGTTTTTTATTCTAAGTAGCAACAGATGATTGCTTTAGCTGGATGTAACTTATTAAATATTAGAAGATTTAGTTAAACAAAATATTTCCTTCTCACTTCTCTATTAGATGTTTTTACTTTCGAATAATTTGTACAAAACATATTCCGTACAATCTTTTGCAAAAATAGATATAGTAACAAGTGTGTGAATGAAATTGCATGTTAAAAGATTTCCGTACGTATACTATAGATATGCATGTACAAGAAACAAAACTCATATGGTTGTTTTGTAATCCGGTTTTATCCGGTTAAGGGAGGAAGACGCCTTAGGGTAGTGCGATACGCAGCGGAACTAATCTAATCTATCTAACTTTGAACTGAGAGCAATAATAAATACGCACCAAGTTATTGCGCGCCGGCAGCCCCGTATTGGATTAAAGCCGATGCACAGAAATTAAAATTATGGTTGTATAACAATATCCAAAGTTAATTTAGACTTTGCACGTAGGATGCAAGGTTGAAATTTGAATGTTTCAATTTTAGATAGTTTATCTGTTGAATTAGATTTATTATTTGGACAATTCGTATTGCATAATTGTGTTCATCTTTCGTTTAAGCGCCTTATATTTCACAAGAGTTCTACCATTCATTATAATATTGAATAAATTAGGTTTAAATAATAATCTACGTACACTAAAAGAGTTACCTAATGGCCTTTTAAATTATTATAATTAGTCTGTGAACGGATTTCTGCTAAATAACGGAGAAACTTGCGAAACAAGCTACAATCGGAATGAAGACCATATCTAACTACGAAAAGTGTCCCGTTTCATGCGTCACGCGACCCAACCTTTTGGAGTCGCTTGAGGTATGAAACGGGCACTACAAGGAAAGGCTTTAACAGCAGAAGCCTTATTCCCGGACGCTTCAACGGTTAAAATGAAAGGGGAGTTTGTCACACAAATTTGAACTCAACATGGGGTTCTCTACTTAACTTAGATTTCGTTGCAAGGAGTTCATCCGTGTGGGATCCAGAAGTGCAGATCATCTGTGCCCGGTGCTTGGTGCAATAAAAGTCGTCACTGAAATCAATGTGAAAGACAAGATTAGAGTAGAAGTATTTGAGCAAGCTAGTTGGGAAAAAGGGATTTTTTTTTTTAGAATTCTGCAGAGAGGCGGTCCTCGTAGTCATCAAGAGGACTAGGATGTAATATAAATAAACATTTACTGTTTTATTATCTTTTTTAACTTTTTTTTAATTGATTGTTTTACAGCTTTAAATTTTAACTTCAATTGTATGCAATTTTACTAAATTTTATTGTAATTATATACTTAATGTAATATCCAAATGATAATGCGATTTAATTTGCATATTTCAGTAGCAAATAAACAATAGCAAAACAAAAAGCCTGTTAATAAGTCTAAAATAGATAAATGTAAGAGATAAGATATAAAGCTTATCACAATATCTTCAAAGCAATAAAAGAACAGTTAATAATGAATTATTAACGCTGCCTCATATTGTTCGATGTAAAATCGTTAATAACGAACAAACATAAATTTTACAAACATACGATCAACAAGAAATATTAGACGTTTACCACAAAAGACATAATAATACTATATGCAATGTCTATATATCAACACTAGCTTTCGCCCGCGACTCCGTCCTCGTGAAGATAAATAATAGTATAAAACATGGTATATGTTACTCACTGACAACGTAGCTTTTTAATGGTGAAAGAATTTTTGAAATCGGCCCAGTAGTTTCTGAGTTATTTCATTACAATCAAACAAACAAAGTTTTTCTCTTTAGTATGATAAGCATTATTATTCTCATATCACGAGTATCCTTGATCAATTCTAATAATGGGTTGGCGATTTTAATGTGGAATTAATAATTATTCATGTGATACGATATCGATTACATCTATTGTTCCTTGCATTAGCGTTTCTTGTTATAAAGTAGTTCCACGTGAGTTAAAAGGCAGTTACTCTATACTATTATAATAAAGCGTAAACACACACTTCTTTGTTGCCTAAGATGTCAGCAATTACAACATATTTTTGAATAGTTGTGTTTTTAATAAAAAGCCCTACACTTGCGTCACGCTTTAGGATATATATTTTTAAGCCATTAAACTTAGGGGGTAAATATTTCGGTTAAAAACCTTATGTGGGAGAACATAAGTTGCTGCCAACATCAAGGAAGCAAGGTTGCCATGGCTTGTCATAATGTCATGTCATTTTGACATTTGCATTTGATAATTTGACACATGTGAAAAATAAAATGAAATTTTATGCGGATGAAGTCGCACGGGAAAAGCTAGTAATTAATATATCTTGTATGTTACGAAAGAATAAATTGAGAAATACTTACATTTATGTACGCGAACAATCGGCATCTTTGAAGTAAAAGATTCTCTTTAAAAAAACAAAGAAAAAATTAAAAATTTGAACTTAAAATCAATGTTATACAGACTACATTATTGTGACAGGAAAAAGTCCAATAAATATGTAAATGGAACATATAATATAGATTAAAAATCAGATAATGTATCTATTTCAATGTATTTCAGTGTAATATTGCGTATAGGTTTTTCCACAAACTATTGGCTATTGTAATATTGAGTTCATAATTATGACTAATTTTTCATATCAGATTGTTTATACTGTAATTATAAATCAAAATAGGTTTTATTGTGGCGAGGAAAACTAAGACAGAATACGTCAGTAAAACTTAAGTAGAATAATTCACTTCTGAGAATGTTAATTCACGATTATAAGATTTAGTACTCGAGCTAGATTTTCCCTGTATTATTGTTTAAACCTTTGATGTATCTAGATTTTTTTAAGCTAAGATCTTGTCTTGACGCAAATTTTTAACAGTACATGGAAGGTTTTCCGCTTACCTGAACAATTTCTGTTGGCTCCACGTGTGTGTGCAATCCGGGTGTGCAGAAATTCGTTCTGCATGTCTGGTGTTTGGTGCTGTAAGGGCCGACACTGAAATAGAAGTACAAGACAAGATTAGTATTAAAAACATAAATAGGTCTAATAGGTCTATAAGCAGTCAAGATCATCTGTTTCTGGAATTCTTCAAGAAGACGGCCCGGCCCACATAGTAACTAAACAAAACGGAATGTAGTATTTATTAAGATCTTTATTTATTGTTTACTAGCTTTCGCCCGCGACTCCGTATGCGTGGAATTAAAAAAAAAGAAAAAGTGAGTAGTCTATGTATCCTTCCACAGTGTTCTTACATAGACTATCCTCTACATCTGTGTCAAATTTCATCGAAAACATCGAACTCTAACAAACATCCATCCATTTAAACTTTCGCATTTATAATATTAGTATAATATGATTGATTTTAAGTTATTGGTCTATTTTAATTATATATAGTTCCTTTTTAACTAGTTTTCATGTTGTTTTTTATGTTATGTCTTTAACTTAGACGTTAAGATTGATAATTTGTGACATTATTTGCAAGTTTTTATTGTAATTTTTAATGTCTTTACTATTATTTTTTTAATCAAATAATGCATCGTAAAATCTCTGACCTAAATTGCCCGGCGCCCATAAAAATGTATTAATTCAATGTAAGACAAAACAAAGCACTTCATTTATTCAGTTAAATATAAAATGAATTCACGTAAAACGTTACAGAAAATCTTTATAAAGTTTATGATTAAATCAATACAGACCGCAAACAAATAGAAAACTAACAAAAAGCGTAAAGCTTAAGATCGCCCAGATTGAAACGTTCCACAATAAATTCACCACGTGCCTTTAAAGGCTTTCAAAACATAAAAACACCGCCCGCGGTAATAAATTATAACAACATAAACACCCAATATCCAGCCAAGAGCGAGTTCGCACAAAAAACAACATAACTGAACACTTAAGCCGAGTAATGACTAACAAAACAACGCCATAAATTTAAACTTAAAGAGGTGTTATAATTAATGTATGGAACTAAAAAGGACGACCGTAAAAGGTCGGTTAATTTCTTATCCTTTTGTGCGGCCACAATGTCATAATTTGTATGAAATAAACAGAATTTATTTGTAACCATCTCTCGCTCGTTTGTTATCCGTATTTGCGATTTCTTTCATTTAATATGATTTATTTATTAACACTATAAAAGAAAGTATTTATAAAAATTAAATCAAATAATAATAAAACTTTAGGGTATTACCCATGTCCTGTATTTCGGCAGAGCTTTAGGTCAAGGGCGAGTGACTCACGACACATCGTGAACATCCACACGTTCTTACAGTGCTATTCAAACTTTACAACTGCCCGGATGATGATAGCATCATCTGAGAGACTCCGGGCAGTTGTAAAGTTAAGTTAAGAGAATTGACAGTTCAAACCACATCGTTCTTTCTCTTTCTTTCTATAGATAGGTTGTTGCTTGTAAATGATGGCTTTTTATGCTAAATGACTTAAAAGTGCCTTTTGATATTGACCGTTAATTACATCTTTATTCTCTAATTAAATATGCACCAGAATTTCCAACCGTGTCAGCGACAGATTGACGAAAATGAAATAGTAATAACACCAGTGAAGACACGCGATCGCAACTAACCACGAGCCTCCATAATGCTTGAATCTTATTATACCGGGTCACTACGCTAAATCCTACATGACTCATCTTAGGAAGTAATTGTATGAAAATAACGTAAGCAATTCTGTGTAATTAGCAAATACTTAACAATTTTTATAATTAATAACTGGCTGATTAGACTTTTGAGAACACATATAATATCTTCAAAATAAAAAATAAATTAGAGAAGAAATAAGATATACCTAACATTTTGGCCCATCGTTCTATTCCAGTTAAGCACATCTCAAAGTAAATCTCAAAATAATAAAGTTAGCGCGCGAACACCTCGAGAACATAAAATTGCGTGTCCCGGCGTCTTAGTTAACTATTTATTAATGCGCGTCGAAGAAAAAGTAACTTAAGGCGAAATTGTGTACGCGTCGAAAGAACTAGTTGCTTTTATTGCACACATCGGGTCTTGAATAAACGATCTAAACTTAACAAAATTATTAAATGTTCGATGTTCAATTTAAACGGAATTGTTTTCATGATAAAGATGAATATTACATTCTAAAAGCGAGAGCACACCTTTGACTAAACTATCGCACAACCGTTTAGTCGCATTTCAATTCCCACGAGCTTGTATGGAGGTGTGTACAGTCCTGGATTTTCAGTTGTGAAACTAAACTATTGAATGAGCTGCAAATTAATGAACAATCGCCCAACAGTTGTGCGATAGTTTAGTCTAAGGTGTGCGCCCGCTCTTATATCTTAACAATATTTAATTTTTAATTAGAGTGATACTGACCGACGTTACAAGGAGTAATGAAATATTTTACACACCCCTCTCGTGTGTGATCCAGAAGCGCAGGAGTCCATGCTGCATCTTCACAGTGTGCCCGGTGTTTGGTGCTATGAGCCGACACTGAAATAGAAGTAAAAGACAAGATTAGAACAAGAAATTTTTGCAAGCTAATTAGAAACAAGGAGACAAGGCAATTATTTTAGAATTCAGCAAAAAGGCGGCCCACGTATACATCAAAAGGAATAGGGTAATTCAGATTAATATTTACTGTTTAATTTTATTCTTTTAAACTTTTATTTTACCTTTTTTGTTTATTGTTTTACAGCTTTAAATTGAATTTCCCTTTTTAGTTTTACTGTATTTTAAATGTATGAAATTTTATAGTTTTTTCATGCTTCGCATGCCGTAAGTATAGATATGTCGTCCAAGTTCACAATATAAGTTCAACTTAATTCTGCAATAGCCAATAGCCTAATGGTTTGGGGTACGGACCACCGATCTTGCGGTCGAGGGTTCGAATCCCGCCATTCGACTATCATTGTTAACCATATCCTTGCAGAAGCCTAGAGCTTAGTTGGAATGGTTAACAGAAATATTAATAAATTAACAACAATTTACTAATATTAAAAAAAAAAAAAACTTAAGTAAGCAAGACTAGCCGCACCTAGACACTTTGTCTTATCTACCATTATTAACAGTATCGTTCAATCTATACTCGCGACAAACTTTAGGAATGACTAAACATATTAATTACATTTTACACCTGGGTCAATTAATTTCATTATTACAAGCCTATATTTAGTTAGTTAGTAGCTCTTAGTGTCCGACGTCATTCAATATGAATTCAACGCCGTTCTCCAATGAATTATTATCACATACAATTACTGTTTATAAGTTGTTTAAGTGAGGTTGACATTACAATGTTATTGCGTGATAATTGCAAAGGATTCTTGGAAGTAACAAAGAAATTGTGCTGTCTTCTTTCCACTGACCTATATAAATGGGCAGGTTGTAATTCTCAGTATTTTGTGTATATTTGATTTTCGTTATTTTAGGCCTGATGGTTATGGTTAGTAGCAGTGGTGAGGTTTCGAATTATTAATAGACAGATTAAACTATCAGTAACATTATTAGGCGGGATTATTGTCATTTCTAAGCAAAGTACTATCCTTTTATTGGATATTAGTGCTTCATTATAACAAAATCAGATTGTGTTTTGTTTATTCTGATATTTCAATGTTATTACAACTTTTTAATTACAGCTACTTTAAAAATGAAGAGTTTCGTAGTAATACATAATGATCCCTTAATAAAATTTACCAATGGTACATTTGCAATCTTTCTAATTGAAAAATAATCTATACTAATATGATAAAGAGGTTATATTTGTAATTTTGTATGTATCGGAATAACTCGAAAACTGCTGGACCGATTTCAAAAATTCTTTCACCATTAAAAAGTTACGTTATCAATGAGTAACATAAATGTGTCTTTTTTTATTATTTTTTTTATAACACCTAGGCGAAGTGGCGAAGAAATCACTGGCGGAGTCGTTTTAATCAAGAGCTGTACAACCTCTACCAAGAACCGCATGTGGCTTCCCATATAAAGCTAACCAGGCTCAAATGGGCTGGTCACGTGCAAAGGATGGACAAAGTCAGGATGCCAAAAGCCGTTATGGTCAGCAACCCTGAAGGTCGTCGAGATCGAGGAAGACCAAAGTTGAGATGGGTAGACGGTGTAAATCGTGACGCAAAGAATGTTGGCATAAGAAACTGGAAATCGGTAGCCACTAACAGACCGAAGTGGAAAAAATTGCTTGACCAAGCCAAGGCCCACAAAGGGCTGTAGAGGAAGGAAGAAGAAGAAGAAGAAGTCGCGAAGAACAGCTAGTCATTGATAAAAAGAACTTGATTTTGGACATTATTATACATATGTATTCTATTGAAGTATTTAATTATGTTAAGATACTTGGAACTGAATTAACATTCGGCATCGTAAGTGCACTTAGGCGATTTACGATATGGCTAGACTGCGACTTTTCGTGTTAACAAACAGATGATTTAGCGCGCTGTACTTGACGTGCCTTTATTAATTTATTGCTGTTCAGATTAAATTAAATACATTTAATGGAGTCAGATAAGGTATGGGTATTCACAATTAATAATTGTCCATTAACCTATTAGCGGCAATAGCTAAAAGGCATTACTAAATAAACTACGAATTTATAACGGATATAAATTGACGTTAGATCGAAAACGTATTTTTAAAATGTATAAGTTAACGGAAATGTATACAATTACCCGGATGTATGTATCTTTGAAACAAAATTTTACAAATTACCAAGCTTCGGACCTACATACTTTTCCTAGAAATCGCATACAATATCTAGTAACTCTAGAGCGTCGGTGGCTCAGTGGTTTAAGCACTTGATTTGTAATCTGCAGGTCTTGGTTTCGAATCCCGCCGTCTACCAATGTGATTTCCGATTTTTCGAATTTACACAATTTACACGACGTTCTAACGGTGAAGGAAAACATCGTAATGCAACCTACTCATACCGGCAAAGAAATTCATAGATATGTGTGAAGACAACCAACCTGCACTGGGCCAGCGTGGGTGACTATGGCCTAGTCACCCTAACTTAATGTAGGCTCCGAGCCCCTCGGTGGGGACATATAGCGAGCTAGTGATGATGATGATGATTTAGTAACTACAATTAAAAAATAACTAGCGGTCACCATTAGAAAATAGCCAACAAACGTATTATTTGTAAAACAATCAACTGAAGACGAAGGTTTTTGCAGTGTTAGTAATAAAATTTTATTGTTTTATCCACTTAACCTGAGAAGTGTGTATACAATAGAAACAGGAGCAGTTAACTCTAATAGTTACATCGCTGCAGTAAATACCGAATTGATTTTGTATAAAAATTAAACTGGAATTCTTTCTTTCATTTATTATCGACTGGCTGTTCGCGTGCGAATTCATCCGCGTGAAATTATGAACACTTTATTTTTTGGTTTACATTTATCAAACTACCATTAGCAAATGTCAAAATGACATGACATGACATGACAAACCTTAGTAATCTTTCTTTCTTGATGTTGGCAGCAACTAAGTCTCTTTCCCACATTAGGGTTTTTATCCAAAATATTTTATGGCGTGAAAATATCTAGCCTAAAGCAGGACGTAAGTGTAGGGCTTCTTATTAAACAAAGAATTATTCAAAAATATGCTACAATTGCTGATATCTTAGGTAAAAAAGAAGTGTGTGTTTACGTTTTATTATTATAGTATAGATACCAATCACTTTGAGAAAACAACTAAAGTTTTATGGATTTAAGCTATTAGGGAGGTTAAGGTACTTTTTTTTTAAATCTCTAATCTAATATTAATAAACACAACGGTATCTTCCATCCTTAATTAACTAACTAATAGAATTAGAAAACAACGAAGTTTACAAATTGAAGGTAACATTCACAAACCTCGTTCGATGATACAGTACAAATAAAAAATTAAAAAAGTGTAACGTACTAGTGAAATCCGCCATCAATAGTTCCACTACTGAATGCTCACACCTAATTCGTGTTAGAGTTAATAACGTACACGCATTTGTTAATATATCCGCTAACTACCGTAGAGAGGTAAAAGGATTGCCACAGTGTAGTAAAATCAGTTGGCTAAATTATAACTTTCTCTGTTACTTTTATCTGTCGCATTTTAAATTATAATTTCTGAAATTGTGCTTAAATAAGACGATTATAGAAAGATGTGCTTTGACTAAACTATCTCACAACGGTTGTGCGATTGGCGTTTGTTTTGCAGCCAATTGAACTGTTTATTTGCATAACTAAATATCGAGTAGTGTGCTTACCTTCGTATAAGCTCTTAGGAATCAAAGCGCGACTAAACAGTTTTGCAATAATGTAATTATAGGTTTGCTATCTAAGAGGACTGCCACAGTGTAATAAAATCTGTTGACGTAAAATAAAATTTTATTACCCTTATCTATCGCATTATAAATGTGCTTAAAGAATAAGGTAATAGTCGACTGTAGTGTTATTTTAAAGGAAAAATGTAATCTATGTTTCTTTACTCTGTGACATTTATCTGTAGCAATCCTCAGATAACCTTCACAAACAAATAGGTTCCTGATTAACAATTAAGAGATAGATATCGTATGAACTCGAATGTGAAATTCATATAATGCTACCAATACCATATCTTGTGCAGAATGGAAGTGTATCTTGTTGTCACATAAATTTTAACTGGACATTGGGGTTCTCTGCTTACCTTAGATTTCATTCTTTGATGCTTGTGCGAACTTGAAGCGCAGGAGTCCGTGCTAAACATCGTCTGTGCCCCGTGTTGCAATGAAATCCACTGAAATAGATGTGAAAGATAAGATTAGAGTATAAAATTTGAACAAGCTAGTTGGTTAGCTAACTAGAAAACAAAGAATTTTTTAGAACTTATCATAAAAACAGTCATAGTCATCAAGATGAAAAGGAATGTTATTGTGTTTTTAAACTTTTGTTTTACTTATTTTGTATTGTAGTGTAAATTTATTAGCTAATTTTATTTTAAACAATCCTTTTTTAATAGGGCTTAGAATTTTACGGCATTAACTATAATTTAGATATAAGATTTTAATATAAATTTATGTTTTAACATTTTTTTTCAACAATTTGAAATAAGAAATCAAAGTCCACGCTCGTTTCATGTTTCATACATCGACTTCTGCAACGTAAAGAATTACATTTTGTAAGTGGCATCATAACAAATGTAATTCTGTTCTTTGTAGATGTCAACTACACATCGTTAGTAAAAAATCTTTATGTTTTAACCAAATGAAAACTAACCTAATAATAACAAAATACTATTATTCAAATAAAGTGTTTTTATACCTTTAGATGCATCCTGGATCAGAAAGTGAAGACACTTATATAACCTGCAATAACACATAATAAATGTCTCTTGTACGAATACGAAAACTTGGTGTTTATTTGAAAGACGCCGGCGCGTGCTATAAAGTCAAACAAAAAATTATGTAAGTAAATTAAATTGCTCACACACGTCAAGAACTCTATAAGTCAAGTGACATCTTACTTCGAAATAAAGTGACGGTAGCTTATAATTTTAAATTTTCTATTGAATCAACAATACTAGTGTGGGTACAACGAAAATTCTATCTTACATCCAACAAAGTATGCTACATTAAATTGAATTAGGAACAATAAGGACAAAGATTTAAAATTGGAATTCCAGCTTCCATCTTGTTGTGGCACGTATGCGCACGCGTCGGTAGCGCACCGTACTCACACACGCGTATTACGAGTACATTCGTGTGAGATACAAAGAACATAAATTATGTAACAATAACATTTTTAAATACGTATCTTCACATTTAATAAAATCTAAAGTTTCAAAACGTTGTCGATTGTCTCTTATTTTTATCTACATATTTTTATTTTTTATTATAAAGCAACACTTACCAGCCAGTCTGAACTCCTTTCCTATATCTATTTTCCGTTCCTTTTTTTTCAAACATAATTCCAGAACTACAGTCAATACAGATCAAACTAAGACAGCGTTAATCATCTGTCATTGGTCAATATGTACTAGCAATCAGCACCATCCGAGCTGCTGCAAGCAGATTTCAGTCTTATTAACTAAAGATTGGGAGTGCTACTTGCTTGTCCTCATGAATTAGCACATCGGGATCAAATTCTTAAAAATAACATTCAACAACACAAAAAGTTTGATACCGATACCGATACCAATACCGATACTGATACTGATACTGATACTGATACTGATACTGATACTGATACTATCCTCCGGATATTTATCCTCCTCCATTTCGCCCTACACATACATAGATCCGCGTTAAACAATACAAAATGAACTCGTAGCAATAACATAACAATCATTTTTGCAATTGCTCCTTCTGTAATACGGCGGCAAGATAACAAACTGATTGCATTGTGATTGAACGCTTAGAAAGTAATGTTTTAAGAAATAGCCAGAACAGCTGAAAGATCGGTTGTCCGTTTGGGGCATTGCTGCAGCCCCACATAGGCGCAATTAAATATAAAATGTTTAGATTAAGTACGTGTTTTGTTTCCTTCTGTCTTTTAAAAAATATGTTTAAAGACAAACAATATAAATAAAAAAAAATATATTGTAAATACTTTGATAAATTGTCGACAATCAGCATAAATCTCGGCAACGAATTTATATTTTTAATAAAATTTCTGTTGCCATTACAAGAAATTAGTTAAGGTTATCTGAAATATGATGAGTGCAACATTTTTGTTGTGGGTCTACATACTATAATAATCTAATTATCACGGTGTAAAA
This sequence comes from Papilio polytes, assembly GCF_000836215.1. Classification (NCBI taxonomy): domain Eukaryota; kingdom Metazoa; phylum Arthropoda; class Insecta; order Lepidoptera; family Papilionidae; genus Papilio; species Papilio polytes. The sequence continues at coordinate 1,077,167 of NW_013525513.1, forward strand.
TCCACGTTTGAAAACAATTGAATAATACTGCAAAATTAAAATGTACTTAACAATAATGTGAAACCTCGTTATCTGGTTGAAATTTTAGCAGCATTCTATGTAGTTTGAAATTGGTCGGTTAGCCATGATTACTGGGCTAGTTGCAGACGCTACGTCACTACCTAACAATCTCAATTACTGGCGTCTGAGCGTTTGTACGCTCCGAGGCACTGCTGGTATAACCGCGAAAATAATATTGTTTTCTATTAAGTATCCTTTCTTAAGAATAACTAACTTAGGTGAAAAGGTGTGATTTAAGAAAGTATGGGAAGAATTGTACAATTTATTAACTAGTATAAAGAATTGTAAGATTTGATTAGAGTTCACCAAGGAGATTTTGGTGAAAAAGAAAAATATCAGTTACTGCCTGGTTGATTTTCTTTTTTTGCGCGATTGCAATGTGAATGACGGAAGAAAAAACATCAAACCATTCAATTATGAAATAGAAATAGTAATGTAAGTATCGAATGAAGTAATTCGTGTGTTTTCATTTAAAGTTATACTTGAATAAGATATAGTAACGGCCGAATTTGAAGCGTATCTCAAAAAATCCGCTTTGTAGGCACTGTTTACTAACTGTCAGTCGAATTTTAATGGAATTTACAGTTTAAGCGTAGCTGTATCATTTAAGACACAATTTCATATTTAAATATTTCATTACTTGGCCGTAAAGTAAGCGGATGTTATTTTCAAATACATGTTCATATAAAAGCTGCCTAAGTTATCGCTCTAAGCTTACACAGACTAAACTGACAGTTTAGACTCCTACAGTAATCATATTTTCAATTACGAACTGTTGAAGCCTGCGATAAACGGCCCAAAACAATCATATCAATGTGTTTTTTGCACGATCACGTTACTGCAAAATATCTCTACCAGCCGACATATAAAACTGGCCTCTCTTGACACGTAATTAAATAGTGCTGGGAGTGTTAATAGTAAATTTAATATCTCAGAGCAAAGTTTACCAGCTGTATATGCAGTCCTGTTAACCTTTACTATAAATTCTCGAACAAGATCAATATTTAAAGATGTATTTTCGAGAGTTAATGGTAGTTTTTTGTCACTAAAATTAAAATTTTAACTATGTACAAATACTTAAACTGTATTTCTCTTATTAAAACTACACTAAGGGACATCTTTTATATTTAGTGTAAATTAAAAGACTCTGAAAGCGTCGACTCCTGGTTTGGTAGATGTAATTAATGTAAAGTGGGACAAGAAATTTATTTACAATATATAGCAATTACAGTAATTTGTCTCTAACTCGAATTTGCGAGTACAAATAGTAAAGGTACGGATACTAAAACGGTTGTAACTGTAGCCTCTTTGTTTTCTTAGACAGTTCCCACAGTGAAAATAATTGACTGTCTGCGCAAAGAAATATCGTTTTAGCATTTCTTTTATGCAATCATACAATGAATATTTCACTATAACATTTGTAGAGCATTTACTAAAAAGTGCAAGCAAAAAAAAATTGGGTTCATTTTGTTGTAAAAAAAATATGTAAACAATCTACTTAACTATTTCATTAACCAGTCTGTCAGAAAGCTTAAAGTGTGTCCATGCTATATCACATTGCTATTTATTTTTAGCACTGTGAATGTAAAACACCTTTTGGCCCTTATCTGTGAGTTATAGCAGGCATTAAAATACAAAAATGTTCAACCCAAAGAGGCTTCCATTGCGAAGATAATAAAATCCAAGCTCATACATCAAGGATCCGCCATTAAGCCAAATAGAGTCCTTATAAACTTTAGAAACACTCTTCAAGCAATTGTTATTCGATTCAGATCGCCTAGGCACCCTTTAATTTAACCTCACATTAAGTGTTCCAATACTACCGACATTACTTTACCTTTAGTGACACGAGCGCATAATTCACGTCATAGCGGCCATTACTGTAACTCAAAATGGCGGGCAACTATCAAAGAGAAAGCTCGCAAGCTCTCACATCATTCTCCATGGTCTTGTCTATGAAGCGCTTGTAGAAACAACCATGGTCAACAACTGTACATCCTATTTTAAACTTTATTCCAGTGCGATAGAGATCATTTTCGAAGTTTACATTTCTTAATTTCACTATGACAGGACTAAATTTATCAATTTAAGAAGATTGTCCGTTGTCTTGCGGTATTAACACGTTAACGTTGTGTCGGGGATCGTTGCTAAATATTAAATTATGGGAGTTCTACGCTCTGCCGATACCACGTTATACGATCTGGATTCAGTGCAGAACATTTGTTGTGATATATTACTATGAGTTATTGTTCCAATATGAATATGGAGCTGCACTTCGGTAGAGGATAGCATGCTTTGTAAGGTGACATGATCAAAAAGTATGGAAAGACAAATGTGACGGATAGTTCGGTTGGGCAGACGAAATCTTGGCGTACCCTTGAATGGGATAAAGATGCAAAGGTGGTCATGATAGTATGATACTAAAATCTTGGTTACACTTTTACTTATGATAGAACAAAGAAGCCAGAGGTTCCCCAATGATAAACTTATCTGACGTCTACATATGCAGTAGATTATTCTGACATTCTAAATAGTATGTTATTTGATTTACGTGATTTTTCTTCATAATGTAACTATTGCATTAATTTACTGATAACGTCTTCGAGATTTAAGACAAAAAATAAATCCTTATTTATTAATCTTTATTAATTTTTAGTTAAATAATACATTTTCTTTTCCGATCTAGATTTGAAAGTAACAATTATTTTACAATGTTAATTATAAAACCATCCAACGATTTCTTTCATTGGTGTTGTGTTTATAAGTAAAATTTAAGAAGGGAATATACAGGAGAAATATTTATGCCAAAGATATTGTTAAGTTTGTTTATTACGTTCAAAGTTTGTTTAATAATATTTTTGGCATAATTACTTTGTAAATTTTAAACTTTTCAATAAAATCTGAATTAACGTTAAATCTTCTCAAAATCGATTTAACAATAACATTCTTTATTACTTTAAAAGTTTAATTGTATTTTAGATTAATTTGAATTCTTAAAAAACTTTCCACATTTAAAAGAAATAAGCTTTCGTAACAAACAGCCGAATTTTCTAATAACCGCAAAATCTAAAATTCAATCTAATTAAAATTATTTATATCTAAATATCGATAAGTAATCGAACATCACTACACTCAAGTTATCGAAGTTATAAAAGAACTAATATTGTCGATGGCACCATTACGTTTTTCAGTACGTATATTATAATTTCAGTGTGAATTTCCACTGTCGAAAGACATGTACAAAAGTATATTGCTATCTCAGTTTTTTTAAACACTGCGAGAGAGATGGCAATATATTTCATACTAGCATTTCAGCGGTGGACACTCACCGTAAGATAGATCGTATCATATACTAGCTGAGAGCAACATATTTAGTAGTAAGTATTTTAAAGCAGAATAGACTATATTTTATACATATTGAAATAATTTAAATTATTAAATAATGGTTTCTCAATAATTGACAATTTTTACATAAATAATTGACAGAAATTAGCAAAAAATATTTTTAATACTTCTAAGAGTACGTACATTTCTATGTTTCACTATCATATAATATTAATAATATAAATATTAAAAGATTTATAAGCGAAGAACATTGCAAATAGGTAATAAGGCGTACATTCTTATAAGAATCAATTCCATTGAATTATGATTACATTTAAAAAGAAACTAACTGCCGTACCCAGAATCATTTAGTGATTAACACTCAGTGTAAACTTACTCGTAATTATGTGTAAGCGGTATAAAATATACAAGAGGAAACTGTCGATTAAATCAAGACAACGCTTCTGTAAATGCGGATATTACGGATCAGTTTATTGTTTCAGCATTTAAAACACTATTTAACAACTCTGAGTGCGGCAATGAGTTATTAAAATCGATGATTTAAGTATTTTAAATTAGATGTCAAAATGTCAATCTTAATTGAGTTTATTAATAAAATTTGAATTAATAACTTTAATTTTTTACACATGTTTTTCTAAAATGTCTATCAATTTTCGTCCACATAAATTATTCCAAGCTACTATATTTTAATTAAAAAGTATTGTTATAAATATTTTCGTAATATATTTGATTTTGAATTCAAATTCTTTGATTTGTAACGATGTTTGTGAAATTTTTAATCTTATAATTTACATATTTTTCTAACGGTTATATTTTCTAATTTTTCATAATATGGTATATAAGTATGGAATACTTTAACTATTGTTTTCTATATTTTAAACAGGATGTAGTCATTTAGTTTTGTAGTTTTGTTGTAGTGACCCGAAGCAGATTTACATATATTTTCCTGAAACATATTTTGTAAATATTAATAAAATGCATTATTAATTATAAATAAATTGTCTTTTGCAATCAACAATAGTGAAGTGTGATGGGTGAGTGTGTACAAGAAAGCATTATTTACAAATACTACTAGAAAATGATAGCTTCATACAACGAACTCGTAAAACATACAATTTTACTTAATCTACTTAAGACTACATTAAAGCATTTAAAAGTTCAATTAAGCAAAAGTATTAAGCACCAATCTTAATATTAACTTACAAATTCCTTATTATGAACATAAAAATGCAATGGTACAACAAAAACACTGTAAAAACATTCAATAAATATGTAAAATACTAAAAAGCAAATAAACAATTATCCATATAACAAAAAGCAATATTTCGAGACAATAACAAACACGTTAAGAAGTCAAAATTTAAATAAGCAGAAAGCAAATCTCTACAAAAGAATGACATAAGTGAATAGTTTACATATTACCATAACATGCTTCAGCAAACACAGTAAATCTACGTTACTCACAATCTTTAGTAAGGGTTGGTACAGTGGTATTGGTGGGGGCGCCGGCAGTAATGGCGGGCATAGACGGCGCGCCACGGTACCGAACTAACCAAACATTTCCTTAATATTATCACCTGCAACAGCCATAAGCGGAACATATGCCGAGAAGCGACCAGCTTCTAACTACGACCGCATTGTTCAGTTATGACTTGTATAGTTTTAAAGTGTTTAAAACTGTACTATTTTGTTTACATTGTGAATTTATAGATAGCGTTGAAGTCGTATTAGATTATGGTATCGTTTTGTAATTTTAAGATGTAATCAAATTTACAAAACTCGTAATGATCTTCCAAAGTGTTTTTAATGAATCATGTGTCATTTTTTTCGTCCTTCAAGCCGGATTTTTTTCCCAGGCTGTATTAGACGTATATTCAAATCTGTTTGTATGTGTTTTTGTATAAAGTTCAGTTGTCAGTTAGTTTAGTGTAGTTTTGGAGTCTAATACATACTAACTACGTTCTTTTTTCACATTGCTTTAAAACTGCAACTGTAGGAAATCTACTTTAGATTTTAGATACATTTATGCTAAACATTCATCTAGAAGAAGAAAGCATAGATCACAGAGTTAGAAGAAGGGTTATGTTTAGTCCGTCATAATTTGAGTGTATTAGATGTACCGTAAGTTGGCATCAAAATGTATTCTTTTATAGAATAGATTGAAACTTTTTGTTTTTGATCGGTTTCTTGATACTTACCAAACAATAATCCAATAATAACAATTCCAATCACACCCATTATTATCATCATCTGTAAATGACATAAAATTACAAAAATTCAGAAGTAATTAAAAATCAATCAACTCAAGTTAACGGTGATGTAATTGAATACTTTACTTTTAAATTTTGTAACCAAAATTTATTCTTCAAACTCTTTGCCTGCTGCTCAAACTGTGATGCACCTTGCTGAAGAGCATCTGTAAACATTTAAAATTGAATGTTGTAGTTTGAATAATATCTATTTCAAATATTAAAATAGATTCCAACGTAACAAAAATATCACTTACCAGCTCTATCATCTAATTCAGACAATTTCGCATCTCTGTCTAACACCTTTTCAACATTAGCCTTCATAATATCGACAACCTGAAAGTTTAAATTAGATATTGTTTAGTGGATTATAAAATAATGATCATCATAGCACATTAAGCAGTAGTAGCAATTGGTGTTAGGGCGGGAGTATACATGAGGAACCAGTGGCTGTCATTCTTACATGCAAACTACTGCATGCCAGTTATAGTCATATGTAAACGCTAACTGGCATGGCAGCTACGAGCATGCAATAGAATGAGGGGCCGAGAAGGTTAAAAACATGACACGGACAGTCTCGTACGGTCTTGTGAACCGGCATGCAAGATATTTTTAAATTAAATTTTCACGTATATGTGCAATGCGCTAGTAGCTGGCATTTTACAGGCAAGTGTATTCCCGTATTAATTAAAGTACTAGTATTTCTGTGAATACCTCATCAACTTGCGCTTGCGTTTGCTGCAGCCGGCGCTGTGCAGCGATCTGCTGCGGCGTGCGAGGTCCGCCGATGATCTCTCCATCGGGCCCAGTCTGTGGCTCTGCGGGGGCCAAACCACCTGGGGTCTCTCCTTCTGCTGCCCTGGAGGTAGACAAAGAGTTTTAGACTATTGTAGACAGTAGTACTTCGTCTACTGAAAGGGTAACCTTTACTTCTTGGTCGTTGTATGAATTGAACAAGCCAGACGATTAAAACCAAAAGGATAATTGGTGGGTCGAACTAGCTCACAAAATTAGTTATGGAGCAACCATACTGAATTTAGATATTTTTTTTACATAAAACTAGATATGTGACTTGAAAGTATTTGATACAATTAGCTTAGTTAGTTTAAGCTCTGCTAATTTTAAAAATAACACAACTTGTTCTCAAATACCTGGCCTTCTTTAAAGTAATTACTAAGTAAGAGTGTAACGTGTGCCAATCGATGAGACAGTTGGCAAAATGCCACGACAGTACAATATACTGATATACTGCGTCATTACGGCGTTATGTAAAAATGTTCATGGTTACATTTAAATAGGGGTGCGGTAAACTGAAGTGTACCGCATTGCTGCTTAAAATAGAAACAAATGGTTTTACACATTTATCATTTGTTGATTTAACTAAATTAAACTAAAATAGAAAAATAACTGCTCATGAGCAAAAAGTTAGAATGTAGCAGATATTCCTGAACCTTCAATAGCCAGAGGAGAGGAGTCAAGTCCACATAACTTTCCCCCAGAAGGCAGCGTATCTTTCCAAGATGAGCCTATTCATTTCAAACAAATTACCGAATATTTACCCGTCTGTAATATGAAAGAATACATAAATAATGCGAAGCATCGTTATCAAAGAAGACTTTTATACAATGTTTACGAAATTCGCTAACATTTTATATTAGATGTCAAATCAGAGAGCTTGTTTGTGAAAATGTCCGTAGAAAATTGCGCCTAAAAAGAAATGAGGTCTTTGTACGACAAAAGAGAATCTCATTAACACGAATGAAGACTTTTAATGAAAAAGTCTGTAAGCACATTCAGCTGGAAATTCTTTTATTAAAGGAAACAAAGAAAACAGATCAGAGTTAAAATTGACAAATATGACGTGGGGGCTTTCAAAAGGAGAGTGAACCGTACGTACGTACGACGTACCATCTTTCGACTGCATCGTCACCTCCTTCAGGTGGGATCGTGGTCAAGCGCTAGCTTAACATATAATAAAAAAAATAATATTCCCTATATATTAAAGAATACTCTAGCATTACCTCAGAAGTTATCTAAAGTGAAAAAAATATTATATTTCGAAGGCCACCTTAACCCACAGAGTAAATAAGTAGTCAGTCCAAATGACAATGTTTAACTTTAACGAAACCGTTAATAAAGCATTATAATCAATAGTAAGTTTTAATTAATGAAGTACCCGAAAACATCAGTATCAAAGTTACAGGAAAAGTAATGTACCCTTCAAAACATAGAATACTTTACATTATGCGTTATCATAATTGTATACACGACTTATTTATTTTAAGAAGGATTATCCTATCCAATGTTAGATACGAATCCATCACTAACTTGACATCAAGATATGCTTAAAAAGATATGGTTATATTATATTTTATAAAACCATTGTTCCGTTCCAAAACTAAGATGTACCGTTTTGTCAATACCATATTTCTGTACACTGAAAAGAAAGCGCTGGCTAGCAAAAATAAAATCCATACTAGTCTGATTATCTATCTAAATATCTCCGATAAAACTTGGACAATCTATGCTATTGAGTTTGTTTTAATAGCAAAATAAAAAAAAACTAGTACCAAATATAAAATAACCTCAAAATACCGGGAAAATGTCTTGTAATACGTAAAATATACTTACATTTTGCTAACGCTCTTCAATGCACAATCACGCCGACTGTATCAATGACAAAGTTGATATCCAAGTTAATTAGACGCGAACTGAAGAGGTATAGCTTTTAAGCTCTCACTCGAGTTTTGAGGAGAACGCGATTGCCGCATACCGCGATGAAGCGACCGCAGTACGGTTGCGCACACAAGGGATTTTGCGCCATTGTATTTTTCATTCATGATTAGGGTAATATTATGCATAAAATTATCATGATACATAGATACGGTTTATATAGTTTACTATATTTTTTTCATTATTAATATTAAACCTAAAAACCTTTTGTAGGTAACGAAATGTAGCGTCAATTCAATTAATTTTGTTTGTTATTTTATGTTGGTTGTATTTTAAATTTAGACTTACCATATTAAATTTATTTATAACTATTCAAATAATTGTAAATTTATCATTCGTAAATAGAAATATAAAAAATTACTTATAAAACCCCACGAAATATCAATGAACAAATAATAAAAAATTAAATAAAACAGAACACTTTTGTACGTAAGTGTACTGCATGAATCGGTTAAGCATGCGCACCACGGCGCTCAGCGGCGCTGGTGTCGTCGGCATCGATTGTCGCTACTCGTGGGGTAGGTCCGGGCGGCAAAGCACGTCTCATATCGTTCAATGAAGCCTATAATATACCGTACATTTATTCACAAAATTGGTTTAGTATTATCATTTTGTTGCAATAAATTAATTAAAGGTGATGAGAAATCGATTAGCAAAACATTTTTTTATAAACATAATAAGTAAAGAATTGCATTTCATGTAAAAACATACTAAAAGGAAGGGTACAAAAACCTAACAGATCTTTGTTTTAAAATAATTTGTATATATACAAGTGTATGAAAATGAAGAGTACTTTAGTATAAAAATCATTTACTTCAATCAATCAACACAACCTCTAAATGGACAGCCATAAAGCGTTAACAAATCTAAAGTACATCCACATCAATCTCTGTTATGATAAATACATTAAAAATAAATTTTATAAGGCTATTAAAATTAGGGCGGTCGGGCCGTGAGCAAATTGTTGAGAGCGTCGGTAAGGGCCTCAAAGGGCGCCGACTAATCAATTGCCTACAGAGCCCGCACCGGCGCTGTGGCGCTGTGGCGCTCCGGACACAAGGGAAAACATTACAACCCGTTTAAAATTAAAACTATTTTAATATGTAATAAAAAAATTAGTTACACAATTTATTGTTTAACTCACAAGTAGTGATACTATAAGAACATTTTAGATGCATTTACAAGATTAGACTATAGATGTTTAATTTAAAATTTCAGTATAATAACTGAAAATAGCATGCGAGAATACACCTACAAATAGTATCAATTAAAAATAGATTACTTTAAAATATAGACGGTACTTAGTAATTTCATCTGTCGTACAAATACTTAGTTCATAATAACAAAGGTCCTGTTAAAATCAATTAATTATGCTTAGCAAGTACCAAGTAACATATTTTGTCGCGGCATAGGACACTGCTCCAAGGTACCGCTCGACTCTTCATTTATTTTATTAGCGTTTCACCGCGAGGCATTATAACTCACTATTCTAATTCATTTATTTTACTTACGTATTTAATTACTCTCATTTAAGACGCAATTGTTGTTCTTCTGCGGTTTCTCTACATATTTTTGTGTAACGTCGCTTTATATTCAACCTCTTCGATACTTCCAAATACTGGCTGACAAGAATTTCGAACTGGCCACTCGCACGATTCCGTATTAAAAATAAATATAAAAACAAGAGACAGTCGGGAGAAGAAAATTGTGCGCCTGTGGCAGTAGCTTCGAGAGGACGTTTTTCCTTTGTTTAATTAATATCTTATTAAACTTTATTATAAATAGTTTTATGTTTTGCAAAACTTTGTAAAACATAATAGTGCATGAATCATTATTTTAAAAACATAATAATGTAAATTACTTAAATCCTAACCTCACTGACCCTAATCTAATTAGTAAAAATACCTTTTAAAAAACTAAAGGTAGGCAGGTGTATGTTCTGACATTCTATCAACAATTAGGCCACTTAACCTGCAACTAGGCGGTGTAAACAAACCCCGGCTTTGTCCCCCGAGTTAACACGGCACAGCTAAGTACTGGCCGATCCTTGTTAACTTTTTAGGTTAACAAGGCGACCGCGCTGTTTACGCTCAATGTTATTGGTACAAGGAGCTAGCGCCTTGCTGCCTTTACTGACGTCTAATTTACAAACTGATGGCGTAATAATCTTACTAATATTATAATTGCGAAAGTTTATATGGATGGATGTTTGTTAGAGTTTGTAGCCTAAACGGCTGAACGGATCTTGATGAAATTTCGCATAGATTACTCACTTTTGTTCTTTTAATTCCACGGGAACGGTGTCAAGCTAGTTTTATTCATAAATTAAGTCGCATAATTTCCATCTCATATTGCTTAGGAGCAAAGATTTTATAATAAGAAAAGAGGTTTATTAACGTAGATAATAAAAACATATGAATAGGAAATAAATCTAGAAAATGTGTTGAGTAATACATTTTTGTGTGTTGCAATTAGATTTGACACACACACAAATTTAATTCTTCGTTTAGTCCAGCATAAGACGTATTATAAACACCAAAAGTAGAAATTAAATAACTATCCCTGTGTAATAATGTGTATCAGAAAGTATAAAAATAAATTTAATCGCTCTAATTTTCTAACTTGAAAACACACATCTATAGTTTCAAGTAGAAATAATCGTACGTCCGCAGTTTGCTCTACCGGCCTGGACGTGTTCCCGCAACAAAACTGTTAATAAATATAGCTTATATAATGAAGCAATAAATATTCTTTCATTCAATAGGTCTTTTAAAGTTTTGGTATCATGTTTTATATTTTTCATATGTTTCCATTTATTTATTAGAATTATTTCTATTTGTGTCAAATTTAAATGTCAGTTTATTACATTAAAGATTTTTTCGCACTACCGTTTCACTTAAGTCATCCCGTGAACATGACGCATGCAACTGTGACGAAATATCAGGATCTAAAACAACCTAATCGTGTTAAGAAACCTTCTTACACACATTATAAATTAAGGAACTTTACATATAAAAGTTTGTGAAGGTAACTAAATTTAACAAATCATAAATATTTTACGCTTTAATTCACTTCCTAGGCACATTTCCTTGCACTTCACAGAATCTTGCAAGTTTACTTTATAAAAGCGAGCAGTGCTACAATTTTAAAATAACCTTTACATTTTCACAAGCAAATGTTTACTCAAAAGCAGCGGGGACTTCCTATATTTGTGGACGCGTCTGTCAATACGCTTGCACTACTTTAAATATTTTCAAATTATTGCTTGTATTTTGTTAAAGCTTAATGTCGGAAGATGTTATTTGTTAAATGTACATTTCACCAGTTTCCGGGCAAATAAAACCGTGTATAATTGCATCATTATGTATCTATATTCATATAAAAAAAAGATTTGTATTTTTGATGGTATTGAAATAACTTAAATCTACTGGACCGATTTCAAAAATTCTTTAACCATTGAAAAGCTACGTTATCAGTTAACATTTTTATTAGTTTTTAATTTCACGCAGGAGAAGTCGCGAGCAACAGTTAGTAAAATATAAACATAGGTTGTACATATTAACTACAGATGTATAGAATCGATTTTTACCTTAATTTCAGACTTAACTTCGATTTAATTTTTGTTTCCTCATAATCTTAGAGAACGTAACGTAAGTATATTACATATTCTGAGTTTTATCAGACAAAAAAGTTATCTACCTTATAACAGTAGTTTTATTACAAATTCAAATAATCCATACATTAGCGCGGCGAGCTTACGAAATTTCGCACTAGTTGACTAGAGCAAAGTTCGTATACAAATATACAGCAACCAAAACGTTTAAGGTATTTGTAATCATGGCGGAACTAATTCTTATGCAAGTAAGTGTATCGTTTAGCGTATCATTGTAAAGAGCAGTGTCACCCTAAGTCGGCTTTAGTGAAAATTCGGCTCTTTTTTCCGTCGGCAAGCATTATCAGGTACACGGTAATAGGTGCAGCGGGTGCGCGTGCTCCATACCACATCTGTGTCAATAATACAATTGTGAGAAAAGTTTTTGGACGTAACAAATGGATTCCAGAAGTGACATTTTTATAATTTTAAAGTTACTTAGATCTTTCTCGAATTAATTATTTTAAGGTTCCCATCAAAATCAATCAAGGCGTCGTTGACTCAGTAGTTTATGCACTTGACTTGTAATCCACAGGTCTTAGGTTCGAATCTCGCCGTGTACCAATGTTATTTTCGATTTATCGAATTTCATATACTCATAATTTACCCGATGATCGTACAGTGAAGGAAAACATCGAGATGCAAACTGCACATATCAGAGAAGAGATTCAAAGTATTGTGTGAAGTCAACCAACCCGCACTGGGCCAGCATGGTTGACTAAAGACTAGTTGACCTAACTTTAGGGTAGGCTCCGAGCCCCTCACCGGAGACGTATAGGTGATGATGATAATGATCTAAATTAATATTGATTTTGGATTCATCGGATATAAATTAATTCCTAAATAAATTAAGGAATTAAGTGTCTAGTTGTTTCCTGGTATGTGGTAATTTTTGTTAATATATGGATGATGTATCAAATAAATCATTGTTCTATGAATAAAGTAAACAATTGCATGCGCATTGTGAAACAATAGAACAAAAGTTAATGCCTTTCAAAGGTGAACTTTATGGAAATGTTAGGGGTCTCACTATTTGTCATATCCGATTTCCTTAAACCTATTAAGGATCGAACCCATCTGTTAACATTGATCTTTGCCCCGACAAATATCATAAAAGCGATACTGTATCGATAATTTATTCTTGCTATTGAATAATAAATTATTATGTTCTGAAGAAAATGTTTTTTTGTTCTTGGTGAATCTCCGCACTACGAATATTTTAACAACTAATTAGAGTTCCTCTAGGTTACCTTTTTAATATAAACTCTATCATAATTATTGAAAAAAAAATAAGTTAAAAACGTATAAATCTTTTATTAAATTTTATATTAAACTAGCTATTCCCATGCGACTTCATCCGCATAAAATTATAAAAAATCATTTTATTGTTCACATTTGTCAAATAATTTCAGTCAATTGCAAATGTCAAAATGACATGACATCATGTCAAACCATGGCAACCTTGGTTCCTTGATATTGGCAGCAACTTATGGTTTCTTTCCCACATTAGGGTTTTTATCCAAAATATTTACCCCCTAAGTTTAATGGTGTGAAAATATATAGCCTAAAGCGTGACGCAAGTGTAGGGCTTTTTATTAATAAAAGAATTATTCAAAAATATGCTGTTATTGCTGAGATCTTAGGCAACAAAGAAGTGTGTGTTTACGCTTTATTATAATAGTATAGATACTATAGATACAAATATCACAAATATTCAATTCTCCTATTATAAGGTTTCTTATCAAATTCTCCGTTGAACAAAACATTATTGATTTCGAAGAAATAATTATATTTACAAATATTCAAATGTAAGGGTCACAGTTCATAAACTGAGATAAATACTAACATACATAAGGTAATGTTTAATATCCAAATGTCTAAGCTTCGCAATGCAGGTAAAGTCAGAGGTCAGGACCAAGTGAGTTCAAGTTTCCTAAACAAAGTGCATATTTGTTCTTCCACTATTGAAGCAAAACTAACGATGTGTTTTCCTTTTGCAAAATAACATGATTTTACGCTTTTGAAACAAACTTTCCGTCCAGTATTAAAATCATAAAAATAATTAATTGCTTATTGTGTATTTAAAAGAAATATTTTTATCATCAATTATATGGCAGTTACTAAATAAGTTTTTAATTATAAAATAAAAAAAAAACTGCATTCTTAAAATTTAGTACCTTACCTAATTCAGTATGTAATAACAATTACCATTCTCAAATTAATCATAAATAGGAGAGCAAACCAAAATCTTTTATAATCACTACGATATACTTTAAAAAAAATTACGTAAGTAAGTAAATTAAATTTCTAATTCTCTTATACAAGATCTTGTCTGCCAATTAACTCGTCATAGTTATCAGGTTCTAAACAATGTCCTGCTCCTCTAGCGCGTTGGGAACACGGGAATATCTTCCATGTTATTAATTGAGCATTGTAAGCCTTGTAATAGGACCGGACTCGCTCGTACAATCTTTATGAAGACGCATATGCGAAATATAAGGTGCTACATGTGATAATATTTATTTTATGTTAATTCGCAAAGCAGATACTTTAAAAGGTATTGTTTCGATTCGATGTTTATAATAATGGTCTTTCGGTCTTGCTAAAATTGTTTTGTTTGTCATCATCATCACCAGCTCACTATACGTCCCCACGAGGGGCTCGGAGCCTGCCCTAAGTAAGGGTCACTAGGCCATAGTCAACCACGATGGTACAATGCGGATTGGTTGACTTCACACATATCTGTTAAATTTCTTTGCCGATATGTGCAGGATGTACCACGATGTTTTCTTTCACCGTAAGAACGTCATATGAGTAATGTACATGTGAAATTTCGAAAAATTACATCGGTATATGGCGGGATTCGAACCCAAGACCTCGAGATTACAAGTCAAGTACTTAAACCACTGAGCCACCGACGCTCTATTTATATTATCAATAATTTATTTAGGAGTATAAGTATGTAATATTAATAGTTCTGCAAGACAGGAATATTATCTTTTAGTTAGATGCAGTAAGGAATTATTGTAATTAACATAGCTTGTTATTGTCACAAGTTATTGCATTCAAGTCAAAATAGATTCGTATAATTTGTAAGCGATTCTCCAAACCTTGCTTAAATCGGATTATTCCTAACCGTCACCCCGCTCTGTCCCCACGTGGAGACAGATGAGAATAAAAAGTTTCATCCTTTTCATCCTTTGCGGTGAGAGGACGGTTGGAACTTATTTTATATCATAACGGTTTCATCTGTCACCTTATTGGTGAAAGTGGGACCAAAAGGTGGGGCGGATGAAACTTTTTGGAAACGTGGGGACAGAGCGGGGTGACGATTGTAAATAATCCCTTAAATCTCAATAGTACAGCTGCATAAAATTGCCTACCCAGTAAATGTTTGCAACTCCGTGCATTTTCTTAGCTACACGCACAATTGATTCGAGGAATATGTAACAGTGGCTGCGTATTTGCTCGTGACGTCAAAGTTGTGAAGTTTACCTTACGAGCCGGTCTGTTTGCTGTAGGCTCGGTTTGCAGGACGATTCTGCAAACGAGATGATTTATGCACGTACCTATTTGCTCTCGAACGAAGTCGAGTTTACGGCGATACTAAGAAGCCGGTACGATACTTCACTGGAAGTTGCTGAGAATTGGTCTAATTAATAGCTTGTGAAGTACTTTGACCTCAAATCACATGCTAGTGTTTTGCTGAAATGAAGCGACAATATAATCTGCTTATATTAAATACTAGCTATTGCTCGCGACTTCGTCCACGTAAAATTATAGCCTATGTTACTCAGCGATCGCCATATAAATAAAATATAAAGTTAAACTTAGGAATAAACTGAGTATAAGCAAAATTTGTACCAATATTGTTATATAAGGCTGCATGTGTGTTAACATAGTTAATTATGTAACATAGAAATATAAAGGAAATATAAATATAAAGAAAAATGCAATATTGTTAGTATTAAAATAATTTATTAATGTATTATATATTAAGTCAGTTGCATTGTTCGTTTTATTTCGTTCTCTCCGCTGCGGCAGCTTCATATTTACAGACATCCATTTTAACATGACGATATTCTAAAACAAATATTTAGTTTCATTTGTACAAAAACATGTACTTAAAAAATAAGCATCGTATAAACATACATTACAAAATGCCATAATATTTATTTAATAGTTGTATTCTCACTTACGTTTTTTTTCATCGCAATTGTATTCATAAAGATCGCAGTTATCGTTGAACATTCGAGTTATCCCGAGAGAGTCCTGACCGCAGATAGGGACGAAGTCATGTTGACACTGATCCGCCATTTTGCAGAAATTTATTACCTAGAAAGATAGGTGCGTAGTAATCATTATTAGTGAATATTCTTAAAGTAAACAAACAATATTTTTTATAATACGACCCCTATCTTCTATTATATCATATTGTAGACTTTTAAGGTCTCTTTTGAGGATTTCGTAAAAACTAGATTCTAATTTTTCCCTCTCTATCTACGTCTACTTCTTACCTATATTGTTATTTATACTATTTTAATTTTTAATATTTTGTATATATTGAAATAACTCAAAATTTACTGGATCGATTTAAAAAAATCTTTCACCATTAGAAAGCTGTATTATCACTGAGTAACATAGGCTATATTTTTAAATTTCACGTGGACGAAGCCGCGAAGAAAAGTTCTATTCGCGTAATCCACATCACTATCCGTCAACTAAGTTAAATTACGAGGTAAGAAAAAAATATACGTAGTATTTACCGGTTCTAATGGAAAGAAATAATCTTCAGCCTCAATCTCTACGTGATTCCAAACTTCTTCTGCCAATCCTAATATTATTAAACCTGTAAATAACATTATAACATTTTCCTTTTACGCCTAAATGACTTTCACAGAAAACAGATAATTTTAATTTAAATATTTCACGTAATCACTAACAATAATTGAAAATCTTTTACATATATTTTACAATTATAATGATGCTTTAAAACACACAATATCAAACTGATTAAACATCAACTAAAGGTTATATGCAGTACTAAGATTTGATTGAAAACTTTTTTTAACTTAAAACTTACTAGACAAAAATATCCTAAATGTCATAGTTTAGACACAAGTTCACTTCTTGATGTACAACTTTGATATAGTTTAGGAGTTAAGCAAGGTTTGTTTTCAATTTACAACATTAACTATGGCTGTAGGACGGGAAATTATGATATAACACCCGGTTTAACAGAAAGGTATGTAGAGCATAAACTAAACGAAACCATAGATCACCAACATTTTCAGATACACAATTTGTATTATATTAAATTAAAAAAGTAGTTAACAGTATTTCTACATACGTAGGTCTTACGTCTTATTTATTACCTTATGTTTAATTACGCTTACCAATTATTTTTCTACCTTTAACTTTTCGATCAATCCTCACACCATTTGCGTAGCTGGACTGGGATTATACCTTTGAAAATGAAAAGTTTGTCGAATTTGTTTATTAATAATATAGTAGGAGGGAGAGGCTTACGTTCTCGCAACTCCAAAACTAGCGCATATTGTGGGTTTTCAAATAATTTATCTAAATTAAAATGTTCACCATCTCTGCCCGCTCAATGCTGTGTCAAATCAGATGTATGAATCCTAGCACAGAATAACACCGGGGCATCGGATATTATCATTTATTACATCAATACTATCGGCATGTGGAGGAACGCAATTTACTGTGAGTTATTTTGTGTTTACATAAACGCTTTTTGAGTAATAAACAATATTGCTCTTATTTAAAACGATTTAGAATAAATTTAAATCCAAATATTCTGACATGACGGGATTCAACTAACACTACATTATTAATAAAATGTAATACTGTCGTGATTTCTAAGTTGACTACAAATATGTATACTGTACGACTGACTTATAAGTACTTTGTATTTATAAAAAATCACAAATCGATTTTAATATTGATACCGTTATTTTGAATTTCAGATGTAACATGCGTTTTAATCCCTGTAAATGCACATTTACCAGACTACGCGGTAACACCGCCGGTAATGTAGAGATTTTAATTAAACATTTTTAAGTTAATTTTAAGTATTTTATTAGACTTCTTTGGTAAGCTATGAGTATAATAACAATCGAACCATCAACAATACAGCATGTTTAATTAAAAAAAAGTACTTGAAAAAATCGTTGCTATTTGCGCGGGAAACAAACTAATAACAATTTAAAAATAGAATCATACATTTTCTTTTTGCTGTT
The DNA here is from genome assembly GCF_000836215.1 of Papilio polytes. Classification (NCBI taxonomy): domain Eukaryota; kingdom Metazoa; phylum Arthropoda; class Insecta; order Lepidoptera; family Papilionidae; genus Papilio; species Papilio polytes. Next base: position 1,095,466 of record NW_013525513.1, read on the forward strand.
GGCTTTCTAGATATATCTTTGTAATTGTTTTTACAGAATAAAGTGGATCAATTCTGTCAGTTGGCAGAGACTTGTATCCACGACACTGTACCTATATGCGGCACGATGGGCGATGAGAAGAGAACTTTCCTAGATCTTTGCGACTTACTAGAATATGTTTGTGATACCAATCAAGGTAAGATTTAAAACAAGGATATAGAATAGTCTTTTCTTCTATTTCCCCGATATTATATTTCTTGATAGATTTTGAAGCATAACATATTTCAATATACGTTTGCGAATTAATATATTTTCAGTTTACTCGCATGTTGACGATATGCCTGGATGTCCAGTGTCGAAACAAAAGCAAGAGTGAACTTTTGCAAACAAAAAACGCTCTAATTGACATTACAACCTTCTACATTTTATTATACATTTTCCTTTGGAATTATTCGCAAGAGTGCAGTGTAGTGTGTACTCAAACTTTTTACGCAAAAAGAATCTTTACTTAAATATGTGTTTAAGTATCATTATGGTAATACGCGTCTGACCCGAGACGAAAGAAAGGGATAGTTTATTGATAGATTGTATACGTGGAAAAGGGTCGGATATATTTGGAAGGATGACCGGGTAACAGGTTGGAGCAGACAGAATAAGTATAGCGAATGCAGTAACGTACCGATCCAGCGCATCTTGATATGACCCTAACGAAAAAGTAACCACAGATTAAACTTTGTTTAAACAAACCAGAAAAAAATGTATTAAAAGGTTTACAATATTTCCTAAAAAAACTTCTAATTGTAATAATGTTTTGTATAATTTTTATATTTACGTAAATAAAATAATAGAATTGATTGTGGATTCCATGTTATTTAGGAAAACATTTTCAGTATCTTAAAATGACGTGCATTTATACTTTAAGTATCATTTCCATTCTAAAAACTAGACCCTTAAAATTATACATTTAAAAGAACACTGAGTTTCTTCATTTATTTTTCCTTAAACAATTAAATGTACTGCTATTGGTGGGTATTTAGTAAGTCCTAGGCAATTTATAATTTTTTAACAAAAAATAATTAAAAAGATAATAAAAAAGTTAAACTTGTAAAAGGTGCGTTCGGGCTTTGGTAATCCGTGAGAAAGCTACAATTTGAACAAGCCATAATTAGCGTGTGCGGTATTAAATCACGGACAGTGCCCGGCACACCGCCGCCTCGCCGCGCCGCCCCCGAGCCGCTGCGTTTGTGGCGATTTAGTTGATTAGCCCGATTTAAGGTCATGTTTCGTGCAGGTGGATTGCAGAGGTCAAGGACAACAGTCTTTGCAACATTAACCTTACTTTTAAAATACTTACATGTGTTTTTTTTTTATATTTACTGGATGAAAGGTTGATTTTCTAACAATTAAGCTGTTAATTTATAAGGAATTTTGTAAATCACAGGATTTTATACAAATCTCATTCTGTTATATTTGAAATGTCTTCTTTTAATCTCTGTATGTGCATGCACCTGAAAGTAAACTATCGCTCAATTGTTTAGTCTCGGTTTGATTCTTATCCTTTATGAAGATGCGCACACTACTCGATTTTTAATTGTGCAAATAAACAGTTGAATTGGCTGCGAAACAATCGACAATCGCACAACAGTTGTGCGGCAGTTTAGTCAAAAGTGTGCGCCCGCTCTTAGTGAAATAGCAATGTATTATTTTATGTGGTGTATGTAGAAAATAATTATCTATGACCTTACTTTTACTGCCTCAATAACATAAATCTGTATGAATCATCAAACTCCAATATTCCAAGAAACTATGTCACCAATTGTTAAACTCATTTTAAGAATTAACTGCAGATATCCTTTAAGAGTTGTATAATCTTTAAACTTTAGCGCTTTGCAGATTACACGTTTGAAAACTGCATACAACCCTATTGTTAAAAGTAAATTTTAAAAGGGAGCCTAAATAAGAAACCCGTCATTTTTGGAACCAGCACAGCTTGATTAGGGCTGACACAAAATACATAAAAGGTGATATCAAAGTTCACTGAAAACTTTACTTGTAATAATAATAAAACGGAACATTCTGTAGTCTGTACCTTGAATACTTGTTAAGCTAATGCCTTTCATTGTAAAAGTTTTTAGACAAGAAACTACGAAACCCTCGCAAAGATACTCTGTGCTAAAATATAAAAAAATACTGTTAACAAAATGATCATATCTATCTACAAATTTTTACAATCCGATACGATCTAAAAGGGACAGTTTAGTCGAAAACAGTGCAAGATTGGGAGCACCCTGATGACCGTATCGTCGAGTTTCCAGCAACTGGGAGTCAATGGTGCCCTGATCGTAATCAAAGTAGCCTAATAACCCGGCGGGGCCTTTGTCTATTGTTTACATAGGGGAGGTTGTACGTGGTTTTGTAAGTCACGCCGGCACCTTTGGCGGGACCTCCCTGCTGTTACTGTTAAATACGTCGTCATTGTGATCATACGCATTGATACAGGGTGTTTATTTCTTTTGTTAATTACAACAATAAACGTCACAGTTGTAAGCTATGCTAAAAATAACTATTATTGATTTTCTGGTTAAATTGACACGTGCATTTTATGACTCACTTTAAGAAATGTTTTACTAATCGTGATATTATGACAAACAAAAGTAGTCCCATTTCATTATATACGAGCCTCTATAGTTTCAGCTTGTAGATACTTAGCGTTTACTTAAAAATGATTTGCTTAGAAGGAGAATAATGTTATGCAGTTTTGACAATAATTGTAATAGTTTAGCTTACTTTATTGAAAATTATTAAATTACTGAATTGTAAATAAATCAACACTGGTCAATAATTACTTTATTGAATAAATAGAACATGCTGTATACTCAAAGGGTGCTCGCCCCGACGGCGCACGCAGCACGTGGCGCAGTTTAGCGGCGCGTGAGTCGCGCGCTAATGACGCGATGTCACCGCACCGCGCCCCGCACGCCCCGCCACCCCGCCACCCCGCCGGGCACTCACCACGCCCGGATACCGCCAAGACCCATCTATCCTACTATCCTACTGACATGAGCTTTGAAGTCCCGCTGCCGTTCGACTATCGCATTTATCCACATCCTATCAAACACGAATAAAAAATAATATATTTCAACCAAATATATCCCCAAGACAACAATTGTACCAGTGACAAAGCTTCACGTTGAAAACTGAATTTATCTGTGGTCGTCGAAATAAAAACATGAAAAGAAGTATTTCATACGGATAGTGTTAGGAGGCTTTCTATAATGTACATTCTGGGAATCCGGCGGTGTGTCATCTTAAAAACTACAGTCGATTGGAAGCAACTTTTAATTGTATCTGAACGAAAATGGATCGGTAAGAAGAGACGTACCGTGTCTCGTTGCCAGAAACAAGGCAATTTCACTATAATACGAACAACGGGAAATTCCGCGACTGTATCTCTAATGGGCCATGGCGAAAATATCCTTGCCAATCTAAGACTAAATACCAACCTACTCCAAAAAATTGTAAAATGACATATCATCTCTTATTCAAACTCTCATTTTATCAATGAAAGCAGAAATGCAAATAAATTAAAAGAATGTTCAATTATGCGTGAGAGTTTTCAAAGCACCCAAATTCGAAGAGTATCGAATTATTTTTGGCATGTTATCTCTCAAGAGGCAATGAAGCAGTGATTCGATCTTGTGTTCCCACATTAGCATGTAGATGTAGAGATTATGGTGTTTATCATGCGTAGCCCGGCAGCCGCCGCGAGCAATGGAATCCTCTTCAATTTACGACTGTGAACCACACAAATGCAGAACTGATGCGATACGATTGCGCACCGTTTGATTCAACACTGGCATGGATTTAATACGTTCCGTCAAATGCTTTTGAAGACAGGCTGACAGGAAACTGAATTTAAAATTGATCAAACTGATTTCCTTGGATGAGGTTGCAAACGGTCACTTCCATCCATCCATTAGGCTGTAGACGTCCTACAATGGACCTAGGCTTGTGCATTAATAGTCAGTATTGATGGTCCTCTGCCACCCTCGTCCTCTCGTTATCGCTAAAATTGTTAAGTGACCACTTACCATAGACAATTGCAACATGATATTAATATACTCAAATATTTGCAAATAGCAAACTCAAATATCAACCACATTACAATGTGTTTCCGTTTCTCAATGGGTTACATTTTGCTTCAAGATTGTGTACGACGGGTTTTAAAATCCTCATCTTCGTATCACATTTCTTTTGTTAATTTACTTAAGATATCACTACAACGAGCAATGCAAAGTGTTTGTAGTATTCATTTGATGTGCTTGTATCATCGTACATTAGATCGTAGAGACCATTAATGCAACTTTGTTTATTTAATAAAAAATAAGCTCTTACAACTTTTATATAAAAAAACTACAGGTATAACATAAGTAAGGTATCCTAAGAACTTTGCTATCATGTAAAAAGAAGTAACAGTTTGTGATACTAATGGAATCCAATTAGAAAAGCTTAAAATGTAACCAAATACCTTAAGGCGTCGCTTCTACTATTACTGTACCTACCTATGTCTGTATGTATGAAATAAAAACATAATCGCATCACAATGATAGCAAGTTCCTTTTAAACAAGCTGTCAATCCAGTGTAATTAACATCATATCTAGATGCGCGTGCGCATAGCTCCGCAAATTGCCGCGAAGCGCCAAACTATGTTGTTATCGATAACTGTCATTTTGTCCAATCATCATACCATTGTCTCGTTTACGCCGCTCTAAAGTAATTACGATACAAGTACCGTCTCTTTCCGACCTATTAATTTAACGCTACGTACTCAAACGGCGGTTCTTTCCGTTCCTCTCCGCTTAAACAAAATTATAGAGCGCAAGAAAGAAACATATAACCATCTCGTTTCATCTTACTGTGAGTTGTGATGAAAGTTGTATTTTATTTATTCTTTTTTGTTTTTTTTTTAATGTAACGTTGTTAAATGACAAGTCAAAAGTCTTTAAAACACTTTTAAAATTGGAAGTGTCCCTTGGTATGGGAGTTAAGGCGCGTGCATGTTTCGATTGAAAAAAATAAGGCGTGAAAGAGAGGCCTCTCGGAGGTTTTTATAGTTGGTGTCCCGATGCGCTCGCGCACGGTGGTATCTCCCGGATAGTTTCATAATCTTATTCCTATAAGAGTCATCGAAGAAAATTAACGTTAACTTTTTTGTAAACTTTATTTTCAAATGGAGACAGTAATGACGCGGTGTGTGTTTTATAGTTTATGAATTATGTCAGGCACGTGCCGTTTATGGTTTTTTTTTACAATCAAATTATAATATTAGTATTGTTTAGAGTGTGGGGTTGTTAGTCCAATTGAGTTATCATTGACACCTCGTCGCTCCGTCTGTGTGGTCGTGTTTAATTGTTCGATAAAAATATTTATTAAAAATCATAAAATGAATTATATCTAAGTTTGTGTTATAGTGAAATCAAATATTAATTTGCAACTTTGAAAGGACTTATTTTAATTATCAAGATGTTTTTAAGGTAAGTGTTCTTTTAAAGATATTTCAATCTATGATTTACTTCCAATAATGTTTACTGCGAGGTATTTATATCTGTAGTATTAGGATATTATATTTTTTTAAAAGAAATTTTACATCTCAATAAATAAACTCATGAATATTTTTAAATCACAATTTTAAATAAGAAACAAAAGAGTAATTAAATTTAATTAATTTTATTTAATCTTAATTTAATCTAAAGCTAGCTAAAAATAAAACCGTGGGGAAAATATTATTTTAGGAAAAATCTTACTTTTTAGTAATAGTTAACCATCAAATGGAAGTGACCTACCCATGTTTAAAAACCAACCTATGTTGCAAACAATACTTATTTTTCAATTAGTTTTCTTCATCATATTATAAATTATTGATCTATTTGTCAATTAATTTATTTCTTTTGTCTTTAAAGGTCCATATCGCATCCAATTTATTACCATTGCATTTTCCTATTATATGTAAGCTTTTTAAACTTCATAAGCTTTAAAGCGCCTACAACATCAATGACGGTGATTTCAAAAACTTGATAGATTGATAAATAATTTTAATATTAAGCTTTAAGTTACCTTTACTTCAAGGTTTTTTTGTGGGTAATAATAACAAAGATAACACTCTTTCTAACAAATTGAATCAATTCTACAAAATCAGAAAGATCCAGTCTCTAAAGAGGTAATTGGAATTTAATAGAACCTACGCTAGCATTTCATCATCATCATCATCATCATCATCAACTTGCATCAACATCCCTTATGGAGGGTCGGCATAGTATGTGCTGCTCTTTCAAACATCTCTATCAGCCGTCATATCTGAATCCAATCCTTTCTTAAGCATATCCTCTTTCACAGAATCCATCCACACTTTCTTCGGTCTTCCTCTTCCTTTGTAGTCATCCACGTTCATTCTTAACACTTTCAGGTTTATGTCCCCATCGTCTCGTCGCATAACATGCTAGTTATCGTATTTAGAATGCATATATGATTTACATAGTAAATAGACTACAAAAAAGCTGTTATACAAACATTTATAGCAGAAGCTAGAAATTCAAAATGTCTAAATCTGAAATCTATCATTCCAACAAGATTTATAAACAATTTAAATTTTGAAAACTTTGTATATTCTTACTCGGAATAAAACATTATTTTTTCCACCTTCCCACCCTTATCTTAAGAGGTAATGATGGGAAGAAAAAGCGGATTTAACGGTGGATGAAACGCATAGGAAAAGGAAATATCCTCTTTATGTACGTCTCCTCCTCCATCGTTTAGGAGTAGGCAACGCATCTGCAGTTGTGGATGTCTAGCGGCAGCGGTCGCTTCGCCATTTCGGCAATTTCAAGTGGCCGCTTGCTCGTTTACCACATAGTGGAATAAAAAAAAAGAAAAAAAACAATGCAATACTTGCAATATGTTACAACTCTTTAATTGAAATTCTAAAAGTAGAAAACAAAGAATCCGATTAAAAATAAATTTGATCCACAGTAATAAAAGCTTTACTCTGTAGTAAGATATATACAAATTGTTTTACGAAATAGAACCATTAATAGTGAAAAACAAAGTACACAGACAAGTTAAAATAGAGTTTCATTGTTACCTAAGTGCTAAACGCGACGTCAGTCCGATAAGTGCTGGTACAGCACATTATTACTTTTACCATATAAGGTAATATAGTCTGAATTGGTTCAATAATAGGTATCAAAGCCGCTTGCTCGATATACGACATATTTTGAACACCATGAAACTATTATGTAACACTGAAGTAGCCTTGGACGAAAATACAGCGTATACAATGTGTTACGTAGTTTCGAATTTAATTCAATTCACACGTTTGATGACAGAAGTTAAGCATGACTTTGTATCTATGCGGTAGACATTTTTTTCAGATATCCTTAGCACATATACACGACTAATAGCCGGTTTCCCAGCTACATTTAACCATTAGTTAGTGTTTTTGGTTCGATAACTTCAACTAACGAGTAGAGTAACTAACTTCAAGTAACTTGAGTTTTACTCCAATGAAACTTAGTTCAACCTAACACTAATGAATTACTAAATAATGATAAAATAAAGGGCAACTTCAGAAACCTAGCATAAGTCGTCATCAATTAATGATTTCAAAGTTTTACATATGTCACTGCTGCTCACCGCACAAGTCTTAGTGGAGCTTTATTATGAGAAATCGAACTTAAGTAATTACTAAAGGACTATGAGTCATTTAGGATTTATTCTGTTTTTAGAGCACGATTCAAAATGGAAGCCGTTTCTCTAAAACATTAATAACAGTATGTTTTAAGTGTATGGAATAACTTTGAAATTGCTTTTATGATGAACAATAATGTAATTATTAAAACTAAGCCCAATTAAGGCTGCATTTTATGATGTTTGAAATCAAACTGAAGAGAACGCCTTTTAAAAACATGACAGAATATCAAAAAACCGTTATCTATATCTACATCTACACTATTATAATAAAGCGTAAACACACACTTCTTTGTTGCCTCAGATGTCCGTAATTACAGCATATTTTTGAATAACTCTTTTTTTAATAAAAAGCCCTACACTTACGCCATGCTTTAGGCTATATATTTTCACGCCATTTTCTTAGGGGGTAAATATTTTACATAAAGACCCTAATGTGGGAAAGAGACAATAAGTTGCTGCCAACATCAAGGAAGCAAAATTGCCATGCTTTGTCATCATGTCATGTCATTTTGATATTTCCTATTGATAATTTGACATATAGTTTTGTTGCCAGTTTCTCCCAAATTAGAATAAAACCACAAACACTTGACACTGGCGCAATCTGCTGTGGGAGAGCCATAAACAAGAAATAGATAGATAAATAAATTGACATATGTAAACAATGAAATATTTTTTTTATAATTTCATGCGGATGAAGCCGCAAAGGAACAGCTAGTTACTACTAAATAATAAGTAACAACAGAATTTAGACAACATTGTTAATAAATCTAATACATCAACAAAGACTACAATAAATGCGGCAAGAATCAATCTGATTACATCTTGACTTTATTGTACGCGCCGATGTGAGCCACAGATAACGTATGATCAAATAGTTTGAGTGTTCTAACCGTCATTATGTCAAATGTCTTACATTTTCGACATTACTATCGAGTTATCTAAGAACCAAAGCATCTTCGAACCAATGTATTGAGCGTTCTGTTATAATAATTATTATAAACAAAACGAATTAATTGCAATAAATGTTTAAATTGTCTTAATGTTTTTTTTTATAATTTAATACATGAATGCTGTTAGCGTAATGGCCTAATAAATATATTAATTGTTTAAAATTTCAAATTTCATGTGATTAAAAATTAATTACTTTCAGGAAAAGTAATTTTCTTCGTTTTCCTAGTCATTTTACTACAAACGAACTATCGTTTATTAGTTTTATTATATGCGTCAAATGAACAACTCATTTCTTTTTAAATTTATCTATGTGTGTATATCTTTACTAATATTATAAAGTGGGAAGATTTGTATTTTTGTATATATTGAAATAACTCAAAAACTACTGTGCTAATTTCAAAATTTCATTCACCATAAAAAGCTACATTGTCAGTGGATAACATAGGCTATATTTTTATTGTTATTTTTAATTTTATTAGGACGAAGTCGCAAACAACAGCTAGTTCATTAATAAAAGTTTAAATTATTAATTTCAAACGTATGTATATGTTTTGTTTCATTGTTTGCATTCCAAATTTTCCTATTAATAATGCTTAAACTTCCATAACATAAAAAGGACAAACGACATTATATTACAATATTTTTTTCAAGTTAATGTGTCAGAGAAGAATTTACACGGTCGAGTAGTCGAAGTACCGTGAACGTTCGCGTTTCACGGCTACAAGTATGTAAGGAATGTACTTTTTGTCTGATTGCTCATTACACCGATACATTCTCGATTTGTTATATAATAAAAAAAACCAAAGGGTCACTCTTATTATGACCCGCACAAAAAACTCCGATCTTTGGAACATTCTTGAAGAGAAATTACTTACTTCTAAAGGATTTCTTGTTAGGATTCTTTAACCTTATTTGAAAGTTCGTTTTGAAATTTCTACTTCATGTTGTTAGTTAATTGTATCCTTTGTATAAACATATAGACGAATTGCAATTTTTTTTATGTAATCGGTTAAAAATCATTCACAACTGCTTCAATATTTTAACATAGAAAATGTTCCAAATAATGATAGTGTAATCTAGAATTAAATGTTTATTAACAAAATGTACTTAATATTTAATATTACTTAACATCTATACTAATGTTTTCAAGGAATGTACAAAAAATAGATCAACAAGTTATCTAGGCATAACTGAAACTTTACTATGGTAGCACACTAACGCCCTTTTTTATGTCATTTTCTATGTCCATGTTTTACACATTTTCTGACAAAGACAATCGATGGCAGCATTTCTCTTACCGGGCTAGACATCCTTGTGTGACTGAATCTTTTTATCATTCTTGCCATTGATTTCTACCAAAGGATATCGATTGGAAATTCTTGAGTTTTTAATTCCATAATTACAAACAACAGTTTCACCACCGTTATCATCTGCAACTATCATCGCCCAAATGGCGAATATAAGGTAAGCTCAAAAGAGCACGGTTTATAGCCTATTCATTTATAGAGGGCAGTGTTACTTGTACAAATATAAAAAATCATCTTAAACCATTTGAAAACCTCTTTAATCGCTGCTTAGTCACTTAAAGACAAGAATCATTGATCAATATCCAATAAAACAAACAATCACTTAATACAAAACTTAAGTCTTTTATAATGCAACGACAGCGGCACCAATCATCCTTCATTTTTTCCCACAATCAGCGCGACGCCAAAAAAAACCTAATCGCTCAAACAAATAAAAAACAAAAGTCGGACTGTAAAAAGGACTCCCAGGTGAGATGAAAGGGCCGCGCGCAGTGATGCGCCGACCATGCGCGTGCGCACACGCATGTTAACATGGCAGGAAAGATACTTCCTTTACCGTTTTTGTTACCGTAACAACTTTTTCGGATATGCTTTTGATTAAGCTACATCGTGTTATACATGCTGTTTCTTTTAATGGTAGTTTAAAAAATAATAATATATGAAATTTAAACTAGGCTAAAAATTTTGCAAATATACTTAAAGCTATTGTTTACCTTCTATAATAAAAAAAAAACTATCTACTATTACTATGATAGAAGACTTTAAACAAGCCCAGATTGGCTATGCGAATCTTTTGCAAATCAAAATAGGGTACCCTAATAAAACTTACAAAAATATTGTTATACACTGCACATACTGTAAAAGTTTTTGACAGAATATACTATTAAAATATATACCAATAAAAAGAAACATTTCTGAACCATCAAATAAACTGAATTAAAAATTTAGCACTGTTCTGATGACGTTAAGTAACAAATACATAAACTCTTATAAAAAGCGGTGAATATTTCTTTATGCAATATAAGTAGAAAAATTATAAATACAAGAAGATATTTACACAATGATTTAATATTTTCCGTATACTGATGTAATAAATCGATACATCCTGTATCCGTTTAGTATGTAATAATTCTAATAGATCCGCGGAATATGGAAATAACTTCTGCCCACGCCGACTACGACACCTGTTGTATCCGCACATTGTTTTAAATCTAAGAATATTTATACAAATTATCTTAATGGACAATGCATAATAACAAATCTGTTTTCATTTATACCCACAAAAATATATATACAGTATATATTGGGACGAAAAAATAAAATGATAATTGCCTCGCATCGGCGAGTGCACCGCCGTGCAATATTCCAATTAAACTCTTCTTTTGGTGATCCGATGTGTTTTTGTTTCTTTTAAATCAAATACATACATATTCTAATTAGATTCGAGCCAACGAAGTCTACAAAAGGCGCGAGTAAGATGCGTCGAGATCTCATCAACGCTGAGATCTCTAACTTGCGGGACCTGCTGCCGCTTCCGCCGTCAACACGGCAGCGTCTCTCGCAGCTGCAGCTCATGGCTCTCGTCTGCGTCTACGTCAGGAAGATGAACTACTTCCAACAAGGTGAGGATCAACTAGCTCTGATATCTGATTCCAAAAGCCTTCGATCATCAAGTGTCATATTACAACTACTTAAAATTATTCGAACGATTAAAATATATAATATAAGAAGCAATATAAAACAACGGCTGCTAAAAGACGAAGTTAAACGTATAAAAGTTTTCCACGTGTATATCCGCGTAAGATTTCCCCGCATCTTTTCTCATGTCCCAAATCTCTAGTCATCACGCGCGGCTTATCCTCCATCTCGTCCCTGTGCCGTCTCCCAAACTTTGTCTGCTCACCTTCAGTCACGAAAAGGCATATTAAGACGTTTAAAATGCATTTAGCTCGCTATCTTATCTCGCTTTGCTATTACTTCACCCATAATTCCGTCTTTCTTTCTGTTTTAGTGTTCAAAAGTCACGACTTTACCTATCAGTATCAAGAACAACCGACTCCTACACCTAATATCGGATTTTCAAAGGTATTATACGTAAGTTTACGAGCCGTTAAAGTGAAAACATAAAAATCAGCATTACTAACATTTACAATGTTATTTTCAGGCAATGAACGGTTTTATGATGATGATGACACAGAACGGAAAATTGTTGTACATATCGGAAAATGCCGCTGAATATTTGGGACACTCGATGGTTTGTACTTCTCACAACTTCAGTACTTCATGTCCCATTTAAAGTTGTTAAATTGACATTAATAGAGTCCCTCAGTGAGGACTTAGAATCGATTTAAGTGACTGTTAAATTTGAATCTAATTACAGCTTTATATTTTAGGAAGATTTATTGATACACGGTGATAGTGTTTACGATATAATTGACAGACAGGATCATCAAACAGTACAAGTTGAATTAAACAGAGGGAGCAATGGGGAGACTGAAGACGTACCAAAGAGTAGACATTTCTTCTGTAGAATGAACGTATCGAGAAATGCAAGACGACAAATGAGATTTGGCGACCAAAAAGTAAGTACAAATTGGATCGTAAAATATTTGCTTAGTGTTTGCGCACTGATAAGTTATACGTTTAACATTGAAAGTATGTAGACGTTTATCGTGTTTTGAAGTGACTGAAATAACAATGTTTCTGGCTATAACTTTGTTTTGCTTAAAATAGGAAGCTTGAAAAATAGGATATTTGAATCATACATTTTATTACACGTAATATTGTAAAATTGTGCAATTTCTTATTCTTTTGGTAGAAAAAGACGTTTTTCTTACTCTAAAGAGACTTATCATAGCAATTAATTAAAAATATATATCTTTATGCGCAGTGCCGTTACCCGATAAAGCCTTCTTAAGTAGTAGAACTATATTCAAGGATCCAAGTACAAGGACTAAAAAGCGTTACTTAAGTAATGTTTTATTTTAGGTAGTTCTCGTCCGAGGTCACTACGTGTCATACCTGCCTCTCTGCAGTCGCAATGAGCCAGTCTTCCTAGCTATATGCACGCCTCTAGCAATGCCTGAGACCAGAGAGTGCGTCGTCAACGGAGCGACCAATGTCTTCACAACAGTCCACTCTATGGATATGAAAATACTTCATATAGACGCTAAGTAAGTATACTAAACCAACAAACATACGAGTCATTGAAATATATATTACGTTAAATAACATTGCAAACAAAATCAGCATCGTATGAGATATAACAAACGTTAAGGATATTTAACATTAAATTATATTTGCAACGTTAACTCATAACCGTGGGTTCCCATTGCTAAAATACTTGTAGAGAGACATATTATTATCTCGCTCTTACTGGCTCTAATTACGTGGAACAACTATGTATGTGTATGTGAGTTTCGTTGCCGTGGAAAACCACTACAATATTGATCCAGCAATCGTAAAATCATCAGAATTGTATCTGAATAAAACGAGCATGTTTAATATTTCAGGACTTAAAAAAATTAAATTTACGACGCCGGAACAGTTAGCTAGTCAATACATTTCTATCACAAAAGCTTGTTCCGTCTTTCTATAAAATAAGCCTAAGCGGGTACAAAAAAGTTCTTTTGCAACAAATTCATGCTCATTGAACTCGTTTAAAAAAGATAAAAAAATAACATTAACGTTCGCAACGGTCCAAATTCTCCAGGACGTTGCTAGGTAACGGTATCTTTACAACTTCGATTAATTAATAGATCCGGATTTAAGCTAGTACTGAGTAAAAAAGCTTAATAAATCTAAGCAAGCAAACGCAATTAGAAGCATAAGAATAATTTCTGTTCGGAATTTCTTTCTTTTTTTATTTCGTCGATATTCAAAGCAAAAGTTTGTATTTTTCATACATTTATTTGGAAACACATATACATTACGATTTAAATAAATACTAATAAGTCTTATTTTTACAGTGGTGAATGGTATTTGGGTTGGAAGAAAGCGGAACTAGTCGACATATCTTGGTACCAAATCCTACATTGGGACAGTTTACGGGACGCGCAAACGAAACATAGATTAAGTAAGATTAATTTAATTTATCTTATAAAGAAATAAATAAAATAGTAACTTTACAGACAATATTTAGTATTTTTTGTTATTACAGTAACGCAATCGGAGCAAGATAAATGCTGTATTCTGTTGGTAAAGTTGCAACAAAGAAGTGGTCAGTTCGTATGGGTGCACGTGGTACTGCAAGTTAAAGACGCGGCGGACACGCCACGGCAATTCATTGTAGCTACTAATCAGATCTTAAGGTAAAATTACTCTCTAAACTCTATTATACCTTCTTACAGTTTGTTCTCATGAAGAAAATTGCATTTATATTTTCCTGCATATTTTTATCATCCTTGTAAAGTAAATTTCTTTCTGATTTGAATTATACGTTATCCAATTTAAATGTAAAATACTGTTAATTAATATATAAAAGTTTAATAATTTACTGAGAATCAATCTTGCTAATAATATAATAGCGAAAGTTTAGATGGACGGATGGATGTTTGTTAGAGTTTGTAGCCTAAACTGCTAAACGGATCTCAATGAAATTTTGCATATTATTGTTATTATTCAATAGACAACATTTATCGGAACTTAGTTTCTAGTTATAAATCAAAATGACACATACTTTGCCTTATTTTATAAATGTGAAACTTTAGATGGGGGGATGGATGTTTGTTAGAGAATGCCGCTTAAACGGCTGAACGGATCTTGATAAAATTCGGCATAGATGTAGAGTTTAGTTTGGAAGAATACTTTGGCTCTTTACTTTTGTTTTTTTTTTTATTCCACGCGAATCGAGTCACGGGCAAACTAGGATAATGATAATTTATTCTTATTTATAAAAAAATGTTGTGTTTAGTGAAGAAGAAGCGGCAATAATGCTAGCTAATTCCTGGTTATACCAATATTATGGATATCAGAACCAACCCTGTGGTATGCTAGACCCACGCTGTCAGAAGTTCTTCAGACGAGACCAATGCTATCAAGACCCGTACCAAGAGCCGTATCCATATATCGAGAACGCGGAAATGGATTTCAATGGATATCACATCTCGTCGTATGTTACCCATAAACCTGATGAGTATGGATGCGAAAGGATATACACGGATAGAGGTCCTGTGGATTATTCAACCCATTCGCCGCAGTCTACTATTAGTGAAGAAAGGTATGTAAACTGTTCATTGGCGGTTATAAAAATAATATCAAAATATTACAATTTATCACGTTAAAAAATAGTGAATAGGACTTTTGAATATGCATTGTAATATGTTATTGCACTGGACTCTTTAATTTCAATATGACCGGGCGCACGCCTTTGACTAAACTATCGCACAAATGTCCGATTGTCGCTTGTATTGCAAATTCAACTGGTTAGTTGCACAACTACAAAGGAAGTAGTGTGTGCACCTCCATATAAGCTCATAGAAAACAAAGCGCAACTAAACAGTTCTGCGATAGTTTAGTCAAGGTGTGCGCGCTGTTATTCATTGAAAAAAAAATAAAACGCAATCCAACCAGTGTTATTGATATTTAATTTAAAAACAAACGAATACAGACAAATTCACGGGTATCATTCGGTACTTGTTTACACTAAGCGTTCACGCCAATAAAAAAACAAGTTTCTTACAAACAAGGTCACTAAACACAATTTGTTCTCGTCATATCATCGCTGGATGGAATATAAATAAGAAAATCATCACCCCGTCCGTCTGTATGTCTGTCCGAGTAATTTGACACCTTTCATTACCATATTTATTGTAAACCCTCGCTTACAAACTTACTTTAAAACCGAAGCATATTAACGTAATACCTAAATTTAATACAATAAGGTTTCAATTTGATCATTTTCAATTTGTGAACATTTAAAAAGACTTTGTAAAGTAAATCAAACATAAAAAGAACACAGAAAATCATGTCGAAATGAAGTCACTGGATTATAAAGCTTTACTACATTTTCTAAAGCCTTTCTTAATCGTGTCAGCGCTTTAAAATACTTATAAATTTAAACTGCAATTTTAAAAACTTTGTATCAGAAAAAAATTAACTATTTTACATAAATTTCCAGTTTTATACTAATACATCCAAGTCTTAGTGTCTTAAAGTGGTCATGTGTACACTTAATGTAGAGTTAGTATAAGATATCTACACTAAAAGACTTCTTTAGGGATTAATTAGCGACCCTGAGTGCAGCTAACAATATACGGGTTGATTAAATAAGATTCATATTTTATCTGTATAGATCGCCACATCACTACGAAGCGGCCCCGGAGATGATCGTGAACAGTAACATGTACACCTACCCTCATCAGGGTAAGAGGGAGTACTACGAACAATATCAAAGAGTCAACTACACCCAGGAACTCTGTCCCGCAGGAACATTAGAGAGTATGTAATTTTATTGCTTTTGGCTAAACTAAGTAAACATTTCTTCTGCACGTTATCACAGAATTTGTAAAATATCAAAATAGGTTTGCCTGCGACTCCATCCGCGCGGGATTATAAAAAAGGATCCTACGTTTTTAACCAGACTATGTTGTACATCTGTGCCTAATTTCATCGAGATCTGTAAAGAGGTTTTTGCAATACGTAACAAACATTCATTCATCCAAACTTTACCATTTATTATATTAACTTGATAACTAAGTTATCGCCTACATTTGAAATAAC
This sequence comes from Papilio polytes, assembly GCF_000836215.1. NCBI lineage: Eukaryota > Metazoa > Arthropoda > Insecta > Lepidoptera > Papilionidae > Papilio > Papilio polytes. Next base: position 1,112,170 of record NW_013525513.1, read on the forward strand.
TTGTACTTCTATTTCATATTTGTTTATAGTAAACTCTTTCAACGATTCCGTAGAACATTTGCAATATCTACAGTCGCTGCTAAACCTCCACTCTATAATATGCATTGTTACATCAAAACTGTAATCGTCAATGTTCTATGACATTTAACATGTTTTTTTATCCCAGGTATGGAATATCCAGCTGCTAAACGAATGCGTCTCGCTACAATGCAGTTAGAAGCTACAGATGGAATGGATCGATGGAACCCGAGCCCACCTTGGTCGGATACTACTTTAAAACTAACAGATTACGGACAAAGATTCACATATAATATGCTACCGATGCCACCGGAGAGAGCAATGGTCACTTAATTAAAAGCTTCCGTCTTCTAGCACATTGCCAATAAAGCGAACTTAGAGAAGCGTAACATCAAACGCAAAAATGGAACAAAATTTAGTTTAATCAGGTTCAGTTTTGTGCTAAATCTATCTACTAATTTGTTCGCTAAAATAAACAAAAATGTCCGGTTTAGATAAAAATCTATGGTTTTCAAGGCAGTGTGTTTGGTTCTTTAGTTTCTTTTTCCAGTGTGTTCCTTTTAAATCTATCATTCGGTGGTTGAAAATAATTTGTAATTCACAAGGTTCATTTCCATTGAAATCTTTTCCTCTTTTTTTTATTTGAAAATCAAAAGAAATTCTGTTTTGTATATAAATTGATTTAAAATATATCGTCATGATATTGTTAGTTATTTAAGAATTAAAATAAATGTCAGTATTCTTAAATAAGGTTTCTACAAATATAAGATATTTTGATATTTATTTATATAAAATATGGAAAACGGTTCCGTCCAAATATTTATGCATTGTGTTCCAAAGGAATAGTTTAATGTTAATTATGTAATTGTTTTATTTATAGGGATTTATTTTGTACATAACTTATGTAATTTTGGCAGTTTGTCCTATTTCGCTTTTAGGTAATTAAACCAAGTTTTATAAAATAAACACATTGATAAGTATATTTGTGCATTATTTTAAAACTTCCAAAATAAAAATAAAAGTAGTGAGAAACAAAAAAAATTATGTACGGACCTTCCTCGAGAGGTACCCTAAACATAATGCATTCCAATGTATCCAAAATATTTTTATGAAATTCAAGTTTTCTATCAATTTGATTCTGTTAACATTGATTTTATTTTACACTCATGTTGTATTTTAAAACATTTCTTCAATTCGAATGTATCCAAAGTCTAAACAGACGTTTTAATTTACTAAATACCGTTTTACATTTCCTTACATAAAACTTGTATTCTAAACACAAGGTCATCCAAATTAATATGTACGCCTGGAAATGCTAGTAACAATTACTTAGTATTACCAAACGCATTAAACCCCAATCCCAGTTGAATTGCATAAGTAGCGCGAATTATTTAAAATGCATTCGACACATTAACGGCTAGTACCAGAGCTGTTAATAGATGTAAAGCTTTACACGTCCAGTTACCTAGACCTATGCGGTTGTATACTTTTCTTTGTAGAATTACAGCGATAGTTCCACTTAAATGTAACGAGAAGGGTCTACTTGTAGTGGTGGCACTTTAGCCGTCAAATAGACAAAAGCTAAGCCCGCTGATGTGTGGTACAATTTATAAGCAATTTTAATTAAGTTTAAAAATATTACAATGCTATTAAAATCTATTATTTCTAAATGAATAGGATATAATTGTGATATACTTCATTTGGCGGGCTAAAATAAAATTTTCCAGTCTATTAAGGCTCAACATTGATAATCACAAAAACATTAACGACATAATTGTATTAATATATAAATTTTACATACGAATAAAGTCATACGAGAGACACAAATTGTAAATGTTTACTTAACATCTTTTACACATTTGAGGTTAATCCTGAAAAAAAAATAGAAATATTGAAACAGTTCGCGTATCGCTTCGCTCATGGCTTGCGCCACAAAAGCTCCGGTGCGCCCCTGATCCATTGTTATTGCAATCTCGCCTGACGGACCGCGGCTGTGATGAATTATTGATAGCCAACAGGCTACGTGATCCACAACCCACCCTGGATTACGTATAAAGCGCCTACTCTATGACCTATGCAATTAATAGGTAATTTATTATTAATTACATTTTTTCCGTTCTAATAGCTATTCTATGACGGACTGAAAATTTGGAATTCAATGTGCTTTTATTTGTGTAAAACTGCCTACGCATTTAGTTATCTACGAGGCCAGGGTGGTTGATAAAGGCCTTGGCTCCATTAACTCGGGGTAGGCTTGAAACTTCGTAGTGACGTGTATTTGCTGACTAAGAACGACTTAACCTAAGAAATGGCAGTACCAAGAGCAATCGAAGTCAACGTAACTAGCGTAGATATGTATTCAAATGAGGGGAGAGAGGTTTTCTGTAGCGGGTCTTAAACTTTGCTTACTCCTTTTGTTTATGGGCGTGATTATATTGGTGCCAAGTTTATTTACAGTTTGTTCATAATTTAGAGAAGTATTTACTCAAAGGGGTTAATGATATTTATAATATTTACATCAGATCTATGCGACACTTTCATTAATAGAATATTAAACGGTCTGTACACCTCTTCGTATCTTAATGTGGAAGATTTTATGCGGGAGTGAACAAATTTTTTAGTGTTCCCTAACATAAATAAAAATTGAGATGCTTACGACTGTAAAATCATTCTTAAGTTGTGAAAAGAAAAAGAATATTGTAACCTTTTTAATGTTTACAGTATGTTTTACCAAACCTAATACCTATATGTTATACAAAAATACATAGGCCCCTTTTTGATAAAATGAGAAATGAATTGTTTTGATACAGATGTAGGATACTGGCAATATTCGCATGATCAAATTAGAAACAAGCAAGAGTTTATTCTAGAAAACTTGGAGATTTCCAACTATTTTTAAATTTCATTTTATAAAATCTGGCGTTAACGGGCACTGTAAATAGATAAATATTCAATGATTCGATTAATGTATCCAATAAAACCGATCGTTACATATTGCATGACAAATCCCATTACTTTGGAGGCAGCGAGCGGATTCGCATTAGCGCAATTCGTTAGCTGAAAACAAATTAATAAATTATGCTCAGCGCAGTTAGTGCAGCCGTGGGAATGCCCTGCCAACCGGCGGGCTTTGACTTTTAAAAGACAGGATACGTCAAGCACACTGATTCCCTTTTTGTAAATAAATATGAACAATAAGTCCCTTAGTTGCTTGTGAGTGTGCTCGTTTTGTGGTTGCAAATTTTTAAGTTAGTATACATTCATATACACGTTTAAAATTTTACGTATCCACAGGACATAAATGTTATTATCATCTTTTCCCGGAGGAAAGTGCTAAAATTTATTCTGAATACCAGCGCGGCGGGCGGTTAATTTGCCTAATCCGTTTCTCTTTTGTCGAAGCCGGCGGCTAACTCATTTAACTCGCTTGTAAACACACGAGTACGTGATTAGTATTTACTTTGATTAAATCTGTTATTGCTTTTATAATTGGTATCGTATATTCTAGGCACTATTACTCCTTTTAGAGTCATAGTGCTACGATGACGGAGTTTCGCGAAATATGGAAGTTCAAAAAGAACTGATACAAAAATTGAATTATGTTGCACTTTTTGTTAATGTTTTAAACATTAGTTTAAACCAATATTTATTACTTTAAACTAAAATTCAAAGATAATATTGTACAAACAAATTGTAACTACAAAAATGGTTTCAAATCGTTAATGCATGCCACACATCGGTAGCAAAGCAATTCTCTTCTTAAATCACTGCAGTTAACTTTGAAGAACGTAATGGAAAACCCAAATATAAGATGAAACATATTTAAAAAATCCATATAACCTTTACTTTAAACTAAATTTTAACATTATTATTGCAAGCAAACATCCAAATCCAATTTTATGTTACAAAAACATCAGTAAGTAATAACGCACAAGATAACAGCGGTTACGTAAAATCCACAAGAGTCATAAAACATCGTCAGAGCGCTAACGTCCAAGTGTCAGATAAAAATGCATTGAAATGCGTTTTACGACATAACCGACAATATATGTGATAAATATTCATGCAAATATCCACACATCCTGGATTCCGTTTAAAAAGGAAAATAGGAACGCGGATAGATTATGCGGGGATAGTGCGGCGGACGACGTTTTATATTGTTATCGACCGGGAAACAATAAAAGCAATTAAATTATTACGCAATATTTATATTTTAATACGGACTAAAATAACTATTGCATTGACAATTGCTTATGTTATCACTAAGTACATCTTCAAAAATTCCTTCCTCTATGTCATATTTGTTTTGTGATTGGCGATACAATAGAGAATAAATTACATTTTGTTTTTGCATCAGTTTTAAAAGATGAATACCAATTTAAATTTCAATTTCCTTATTTTAACATAATCGTAATGATAAACCATCACGAAATGTTAGTTTTATTATAAAAAAAAATGTTAAATTTACGAACTTCACGAATAAGTATGACGTAAACACGTTGGAAATTTTATACTAAGTTATAACACCAGATTCTAATAACAAGAAAGAAACGGATATCAAAGGAAACAATGTCGCAGAATAATAAAATACAAACATTATGTAATAAAAGAATCGTTTCTAAGTCCATAAATATCATATCAGATTATTGCACTTACAATTGATTCAGAAAAACTCCAATAAGGAACATAATTATTGTAATCACGGCGCAGAAATGCAGAGTCGAAGCCCACTAATGTGTTACAATGAATACAAAATACGTTACCGTCAAAGCACAAGCAGATTTCTTTATTCGTGTTAAACGAAATGAACCTATATTGAAAACAATCGACAGGGTAGCGCACGACGTTGACTTGACTTTCACAATAGTGATGTTATCATTCATTAACAAACGTCGATACGCATGTCGATGTCTTGTACAAATAAGCTAAAAATTAGAATGATTATTTCGTGTACCAAAAACTGATTAAATGCATTAAAAGAAAAATGTAACAATACTCAATTTCTCAGTGAGTTTCTTAATCAATCTACCAAGGTGTTTCGTATTTATATTTACAGCTCTACCTAGTAAATAACAATATAGTGGAAAGTTTTAAAACAAATAAAATAATTTTGAACTTTACGGAAAGTATTTGAAAGTATATGGGAATCAGATCTAGATACTTTTTCCTTATTATAACAAAGCACAAAGGGTTGTTACCTATCTTAGAATAATATATCGAGAAATCCCTCTCGTACATCACTATGGACTTCTTTTAAACGCACGATTTTCATGTCTGTTGCCACGTGTGCGCGGCGCATACACGACTCCAGTCTACTCACTGAATTTTTGATTAGTAAATAAAATTATTCTTTGTTTTCACCCTTTCTATTACTAATCGCTTAGACGCACGCTTTTCAACGCGTGCCCCGGCGACGACACTGAATTTAAATCGGTTTAAATTTTCGATATCCATACAACTTATCGAAACATCGATACTATCGATATTTTCATCGAAACTGTTAGATACCAAGCGTTTGGTTTCGGCATCCCTTTCAAGATAATCTTTATTTCTACAGGACTTAATTGAACGGAAGGAAAAGATTGATAAGAAAATGATATGATACTTGTAATAATTGAATGTTGAAAGTCAAAATAGGTTATCTATGAGACAAAGAATATGCAAAAATACAACAATGGCGCAGCGCGGCTCTGAAACCGGATAACATTCAGACTTTATGCATTACGTGACATATTGTCGATAGAATATTTTTGTGTGTAACATTCGTATGAAACTTACAATAAGGAAAATAGAAAAAGAAATTATTAAAATATTCGTCAAATCATCAAGTTAATCTTTTCGAAAATTCATCAAATGTTAAGGCACTCTAACATTTTTACTGAACTTGTAATGAAATGTAAGCAAAAACTATAGTTATTCTAAAGTGCAAAACACGTCTCAAAACCATCCACGAACATTACTTGGTAACCAACTTAATTTTCTCTTATAGTCGTATAAGAAAAAAACATCTTTTTAAAATGCATTACACTTTTAGGGATTCATTTTCTGTGTAATTTAAATAAAAAATATATCTACTTGTTACTATAAGGATCAAGTAACTTTAAAGTCTCATTCAGAATGTTGGACACTACATAAACGGCGATCTTACGTCATCCAGACAATGGGCATCGTGAGAAAAGCAGGTGAAGTGGGTGCGGACTACGGACTATCTAATCTCGAACACAATAAGCTGACATTTTCACTTTAAAAGGTAACAGTTTGGTCTCGTTGCGAACTATTTCGCAGTTCTACGCACGTGAAACATAGAAACGTATTGTATTATAAACAACTAGTTAGTAAGTTTAATTCAGATAGGACTATATAAGATAGTTCACAATGTTTCGTTCTATTCAATTAGGAAAAATGTGTGGTTATCGATATCGTAGATGTAGTTTCTATTTTTACAAATAGGCATTTTTAACTCCCAAAAGGAGATGATTGCCAATTCATTTGTTTTTTGTATTTTTGTTACTGCATATAACAGCTCCTATTTTTTGATGATGTTGTCCGATTTTTTTAGTTTAAGCTACATAGTACGTAAATCTTTACAAATCTAATTTAAAAAAGAAAACAACAAGCAGATAAAACTATCATTTACTTTAAAGTAAGTACTACAATGCCATCTTATGAAAATATAATGTTTTAACAACCAAATACGGTCTACATCACAAACATGGTTTGACGCTTTAGTAAAGGAATAGATAAATAGATGGCGGTGTATTAAAAAGTATAAAAAAATGCCACGATATTGACTTCAGCAAACCAAAAAAGATAACTGACAATCATAATTACTTAAAATTAATAATTCGCTAATTGCGATGGTTGAATATTTGTTAATTCATACATATTTGCAAAAAAGCTCAACGGATCTCGATTAAATTTAACACAGATGTAGGACATAGCATGTACATACATACCTTTGGAGGACGAAAACCCGGTGCGCCGACCCTACGGGAGTAGGATAAGGCAGGGGAGATGATGATGATGATGATGACAGATGTAGAACATAGTATGTGTGAACACATAGGCTACTAAGTTTTTTTTTAAATTGCGCATGGATAAAGGCGCGGACAAAAGCTAGTCTTTCATAAATTAATATTTTTGTGGTTATTAATACGGGTTTATTAAAACTATTTTTGTATACTTTAAAGTTTTATATCTCTATTTGAATTCTATATGATTGGCTATTTCATTAAAAAATCGCACGCGAAATCTGTATTTTTACAAACACCGATCAGTATTTTCGATGTTACTTTCAAAGACTTTCAAGTTTTGACGATTTAAATATTTAACGTGAACATTTTGACATATCAGTCCCAGTGAAATCTAAAACAAATACTGTATTACACAAGAGTTTCTACATCGCATACGATCCTCGTAAGATCAATTTAAAAATATCTTTATAATTTTAACTAACCGTGATTATTTTCGCAATTGTACATATACATATTACAATCGTCCGGGAATGTAGTTTTAACGTTTCTCCTTATATCTACTGCACAGATTACTTCGCTAGGTTCTCTACAATTCCTCGCTCTCCAACACCAATACTTTTCAACGAATGGATGTCGTGAATACTGAATTGAAGAAATTTGACAATTAGTTTCTCATCAATTTGTTCATAATCTCACTAAGTTATTTATTATCTTGTTTCTTAATAACTATGAATTTTCATAGCTGAAACATCCATGTCTTCCATCTATCCATTACTTCAATTGACATAAAATTATTTACTTATCCTGGTTATAATTAAAGGAATAAAGGTTGAAATATTTTTTATATTAGAAGGATAAGCGAAAAAACAATTCGTAACTAAATAAAATTTTAATTGTATATTTGCACATATATACTTTAGACAAGTTAAACTGATACTAATATATTTAATAATTTTTTGTATTAATCGTTATTTAATCCTTTTTGCTATCATTATTTACTTCTTCGTCATGCTCGTCGTTTTCATTATCATTATTTTGAGAATTATCATTATCTTTAACATTGGCTTCAGAATCAGCACCATCATTCTCTACATTCGTTTGAGATTTCGATACATTTTTATTTTTAACTTTTCTTTCAGGTCCCCTTTTTTTCCTTTCATTTTCTTCTGAAGCTCCATTCGCTTGATCAACGTTGGCTCGTGGTACAGATTCATGTTCCTGATCAGTATTTGCTGAATCCTCTTGTTCTGCTTTCAAATTCTCTTCCCTTTTCTCTTCTTTAACTTTCTTCTTCTTTGAATTGGCATTTTGATTTTTGCTCGCATTTGATTTCTTTGTTGTTGTTTCGGAGCTCTCTTGTGTATGACTGTCAACTTCTTCGTTTTCTGTCGCTTTCATTTTTTCCTCTTTCTTACGATCTTCTTTAGGTGAAGGAAGTGATGCACATTTCTCCAAAAGTGTCTTCTCAAAATCTGAAATGTTTTTACTCGTATTTACCTCAAGATTTTTTTAATCTCATAGAAAGACTAAACTATGTAAAATCTCACCAGTTCCTTTTAAACAGTTATATTCTTTAATATCACAGGAGTCGATGAATCTTCTTAGTTTCCCTTTTGAATCAATACCACATTTCTCCACAGCGTTATGAACACAAACCTTAGCATGATAACAAGCCTGACAAAGATAAAACGGACAAGAAATTAAATTTTACTTTGTATTCGTTAAGTAGTCGATTAGTTTATATATCAATAGTATAAATCAACACTACTCCAATTCACGAAGTGAAGGCCATTGTCTAGAATTTGAATAAGTGTGAGACTTTTCATAATTTAGTTAGTTATGGCCACATAAATATGGGAAATGCTTGTGCCCTTTATTTGAAATGAATTGCGGTCTAATTTTCTTCTATATGACTGTTATTACGCTTCGTACTTAACGATAAGAACTACGTTGTATGAGGTAAGAACTTTATTATTTTGTGTTCTTGTTTAGATGTCATTTTAGTGCATAAAAATTAAATTAAACCAGTATTACCCTTCCAGCCGGTTCGCTAGATATCGTAGATATGCAGACGATAACCAAAACTTGTAAACCTGAAAATTAATACAGATTATTTGTAAATTTAATTATTTTAACAATGTGTAAATAAATATTTATACCTAGTAATACATTTTTGTCGAACATTTTGAAATTCAAGAGTAAAGTGTTAAAATTTTGCACTTTCAAAATTTATTGGTGATAAATTTAATGTGAAAATGTTTAAATTTCCGATTGAATTTTATATTCATTGCTTTTTTATATTGCATTATATAAGTACCAATTTATACGAGTATAAAATTGAATACAGATACTTGCGTATTGAGCGTCCAAGATACTACTAATCTCGTGTAATAATAAGATGTTAACTCTATGTACTTTTACGTATATACTGTTGATATATTTCGGAATAATTACACACATCACTGACGGCCAACTACGAAAAAAAGTAAGGACTTTAAATAGACATTATCCTGGACTAAAAGTACCTACCATTTTATCCTTAACAATAAATCTAACAGTGGTAGAGTCCGCTTTAACATCTTCGCACGAATGGGCCGGCTCGCCCGGTGTAATACCACAACCACACAGAAAACAGGCGTGAAGTGGAAGCAATTCCGCGTTTCGTCTGATGAGTGTGGTGTCGGAGGCCTGATTTTAGTTCCTTTCCGTTTCCACCCTTTTCTTGAGATGAAAGGATGGGAAGGAAAAGTGGATTTGACGGTAGAGGGGACGCAAAGGAAGGGGAAATGTCCTCTTTATGTGCGTCTCCACCTCCGTTAATTAAGGGTAGGCAACGCATGCTGGCGGATGTTTATGGGCAGCGGTCGCTCTCCATTTCGGTGGATTCAGGTGGTCGCTGGCTCGTTTGCAACCTTATTTTCAACAAAAAAAATCTGATAAGATGAAAAATTCAATAGAAACAGTGATTTCCCACTATCATGACTAGAAAATGACAGGAATGTAATTATTTTTATGCCTAAATAACTTCGTTTAAATCGTGTGTTTCTCTGTAGTGTTTAATTTGTGATTTTCCAGAGAACATGTCTTGATGCGTTCGTGTGTGTTCACAATAAAAGACGTCTCTGTGGATTGAATCCTGTAACAAGAGAAGTTAGAAGATTCTTAGATTTATGCGATCTTCTAGAATTTAATTGTGAATACAAAACACGTAAGTATACTGTCATAGATAAGAAGGACTCGAATTCGTCAAGAGATCATTAACTACTTCAGCTTAGTTTCGTTATATGTATACTAATTGTTGTGCAAAAAGAATTAAATAGATACTTTAATTAACACTACGCCCGGGCTATAATATCACATTTTCAAAACAATCCTAGGTTTGAACGAAGGACTTCAGACCATTGTAGTATAAGAATGGGCGCACACCTTTGACTTCACTGTTGCACAACTGTTATGCGATTGTCGATTGTTTCGCAGCCAGTTCAACTGTTGGGTTGCACAATTAAAAATAGAGTAGTGGTCGTGGCGCACCTTCATTCAAAGGACTCAAAGAGAGATTAAACAATTGTGTTAGTTTCAGATGTACGGAAATAGCTTATTGAACTAAAAGTTTCTGTCTTTAGTTATAGGAACTTATTAAAAGACACGTAAATATATTTTTTCTTGCAGGTTTTCGAGAAACATATGAATATAAATGTAAACACGTGCCTCCTATCTAAGCACAAAGCGACACCATTGTTCCATCAACAATCTATGTAGCAGTTATTTACTTCGTAGGAAGTTTGTACAAACTAGGTGTTCCAAGTAACAATAGACAAAGTTTGTAAACACCTGAAGCACTATGGTAACTTGTTCTATCATTTATAACCAAGTTACCAAAGGGTTAAGACGACGGAAAAGCAAAAGAAATGGACGTGAAAAGTTTCGGTAACACATTAATATTTTTAATTTATTATTTACTAAATCTTTACTAACCTTGAAAAATTTTAGCGTCTTAATAAATAATCTAATTAGCTCATACATTTACTATATACAATGTAAATTTAAATCAGTAGATACATAATTAATTTGAGAATAAGTGACCTTTACTTGAAAATATTTATTAAATTAGAACATCTTCTTACTTGTTACACCCACGCACAAGTCTGAAGGCACAAAGCATTTTGTAAATGTAAAATATTTAGTTTACCAATATTATACAGATAAAAGAAAGAAAACTCCTTAGTGGAGACGACTAGTGAGCTGCTGACGATGATGTTACGAGATAGACTACAAAATTTTGAAACCTATTAAGGTATTTTGCGAGCTAATTTATTTTTCTAAGAACGCTTATGTCTTGCAGTTGTGTTATTGTTCTGGCTGACGATGACGATTGCTCACGGACCACCTCGGGACCGCGACAACGAGGATATTGTTATGGGACGCAAGGTAAAAAAGTTTTGACACACATTTTGGTCACTTCAGTTACGTACGACTTAGGGTCGATTATAACCTCAGAATTATCGTTTGGTCCCTTCTCTTAGTTAGTTAAGTTTTTATAACATTTAAAGATGTTTTCTTAAAATTTGTTGCAAAACAAATTGGTTGCTCGCAAAAACAAAACAATGTAAATTTTCCGTGCGTTATACAGCGTGTTCAATTTCCATGTTATTAAACTTTAACCAGTTTCCCGACAATGTTCCTGTTTTCAATGCATTTAGAATGAAACAATAAGAAACTTCAGTATACTGGGATACAGTAGAGTTTGATATAATTTTGTAATTTGAAAAGTTATTAGTTTCTTAGCTAAAAGTTGACACTCCTACGTCTTCAAATATTATATATTGTGTCTCCTAATATTATATACTAGGTATTGGAGTTGGAGGTCCTGTTCGGATTATATCGTCCGATATCTTTTTACCGTCCGACAACCTCCCTTATTCCTTATAGGAAGAATGTGTACTCCTGTTACTGTTAGATTTTTATTCTACAGCCATCAATTTTAAGTGCCCATACACTTGTTATAAAAAATACCTCTGTTTTTTTTTCATAGGAAACGGACGTCAAATAGATTTACAAAGTGTAAATTTTATAAAACCTTTATGTCTACTAGATGGGTGCGAAATGGTGCAGTATGGCGAAGGTATGCAACCACGACCGCGTGCCCGTGTGCGGAGTCAGCCACGCGGGCGACATCATGGGCTTCAGGGACCTTTGCGATATGTTTGACTTTAATTGCATTAGACGACGAAGTAAGTTAGGCATTTGAGTGTACAAGTCGAGAATAAGAGTGCTTATTTTTCCTGCGTGCGAGATGTATGGAAGAGCAGTACATTCTGTGCCGACCCTTCATAAGGGATAAGGGCAAGTGGATGATGATTTTTCCTGCGTGCCTACTTTTACTACTCAAGCTATGTAATAGTTTTTATATTGTTTAGGTAAAGAAACATTGGACTATTTTACCTTCTCGATTATAACCCTATCGATCAGAAAGAGTTACGTGTGTGAATTACAATAAAACCTAGAGTTTTAAAAGCGCAAAACAAAAGACGATCTTGATGGTAAAAGTGAAAATAAATAAGTGAAATAAAATATGAATGTGAATACTTATTATTTTTTTAATTTCCAGATTACAAGCAAACGGCTTGTCCCGAAGATAAATCAATACTGAGCGTGTCGCGCCGGCCCACAAACAGTTACTATGATGATTAAAATATAAACATGTATACTTTATGTTATCTACGATTTATGTTATCCTTTATGTTTTCCTACTTAAGTTATGAAAATCACTATTTACTTTATTGTATTAAATTTGTATTTTATTAAAAGTATTTTAATCCAATTGTATACTGTTTTAACTTGTACCTTTTTGTTTTAATAAAATTAACCCCGTACTAAATGAATTGTTTTATTTCTCAGAATGTAAAATAACATTCTAAAATAAATACCACAAGCACTCAATTTACTAAAGAATACAAATTTTCTCATATAAAATCCCCAAATCCCCGTCCTTCAGGAAACTTCGAATCATCAGACTACAACTACGTATTAAAATATTGAAAAACATTTATAATTTTATTTGATAAAACTGGAACTGAAAACCTTAAATACAATAAATGGAAATTTATTACGGCGTTTCAATTTCATTGTGTCGCGTTATTTCCCAAAGTTGTTTTCAACTTCATAAGCAGATGAAAATTATCGCTGTCTCTATCTGTTCCGAAGTGTCTGAAAGAGATGTATATTATACAGGAAGTAAAGCAGACTCTTCATTATGTTTACAAAATATCTATTTCTGGAATAATATTCTTATGTTTATTCGATCGTTGATATAACAACAATATCCTTTATGAAATTCGCAAACATTGTAAACATCCGCTGATTGTTGCAAGTGAACTTTAACATTATTTTGTATAGAAACACTTCAGACAAGACATTTGCTGGATTACTCATGTATTTTATACGAACATTGTTCTTTGTAAATGTTTTAATACTATCGGTAAAGTCACATCTTGTTGGAGATAGAACGAATGTAGTAAGTCTCTTAAAAAAATTAAAATCAAAATTACTGTCTCTTTCCTTATTTTGTGCTTTTAGATGTTCTATTAAATATTCATAGAATTTTTGCATTGATTAACGTGAATAATTTAACTGTGCTTGTGCAAAAATGCCTGTGCAATTATATGTAAACTTTGTGCTTATGTTACGTCCTTTTTTGTAGTAACGTACTATATCTAGGCTTGTGTACTTCTTAAACTTTTAAGTTTATAATTAAGCTATACTCTTTTTGGTTATGTGACTTGTTAAATGTTATGTTTAATTCCAGGCGGAACTAAAGAAACTGTGTGACCACGCCTACACATGTTTCCATGACACGGTCATTATCTGCGGGAAATCTGTTAACGAAGCGAGAACTTTCATAGATCTTTGCGATATGTACGAATATTCCTGCGAAAATAATATGGGTAATAAAGTCTTATTATGGTAATACTTAACAAATTTTTGACACTAACGAATGTGAGAATTTATCGCAAAGTTTAACGTAGACAACTGCACAATTATTTCGTATCCTATGCTTTCTTTTATTTAAAAAAAAAAACAAAAAGCGTAGAAGTTTATGCGACACAAATGAATTTAAATCTATGCTAAATGTTCGTTTCTATTGGTAATAAAAAGATAATCGTTTAGTTTTCAGACACGTGAAAGAAGATGAGGACATTTGTCCGAATCAAAAGGAACTGGGGCCGGGCATTGGATAAAAACACATCAATATAAAATTACTTTTAATATAAACACATATTTATAAAATAATATATAAAGAAATAAAGTTATTAACACTATTAAAACCTTTCAAATTACATTATCGGCCGACATGATGGTACGAGAGCGAAATCTGAAAATAAATTTAAAAATTACAAATAAAAAAAAAACAGAAAACTTAATTAAAAAGTAAACAATAAAAGGTCTACTTACTGTATTTCCAATAGCAATTAACTTGAAGCATATGACAAACATCATCGAATTTTCCATAACCAAAGTTATCGTCATATCCGCAAACTGGAGAATATGTTCTGTGACATAATATGGCCACCCCACACCATGGACTTATCGTTTTATTCGGACCATCTGCCACTAACACTGGTTTATCATTGAAGGAACGACGTGATACTACCTGAAAAGGCAATATCAAGTAAGACAAACGATAAATGTGGTAAATAGAGTCCGATCTAAGACATTTCTGCATTTTTCTGACATGTAAATTGTTATATTCTAGAAGTGAGGAATTTAAAAATTGAAGGGTAATAAAGAAGATAAAGTTGAGTAGGAAATAAAGAAAAAGCATTCAAAGATAAAAGATTTATTATCAAAAAGATTTAAATTATGATCAATTAGGTCATTTGGGTTCTTTTTCAATTATTGGTATAGGATCGGTGTGATTTTTTATTTCACTTATAAGTATATTGCCGATTAACTTGCCGTATTTAGTGACATTTTTGCCCAATCTTAGTATAGGATGGTCAGGTTCATCTAAATGAACAGGTCTACGTTGCTGATGTACCTCTATCTTTTCTGGCAGTTTCGGCTGCTCAACATTGTTGCTCAAATTTTCAAGCAGCTGTCTACTCGTCTCCTCATTCATTTGTACTAGTTTTACCAAATGCTCCAAAGCTTGTGTATGTTGAATCAATTTATTCTCAACAAACTCTTTGAATTGGCTAAAGTTTTGTTTTTTCTTAGTTGTATCGGTTACTTCACGTTTTTGAATTTTCTGGCAAAATAATCAAAAATCTTAGGAGGAAGTATAACTTTTTATGTAATTTTAGACTGTAATACATACGTTTGCTGGTTCCACTGCGTATACTAAGACATCTTCTAGCGTTTCAATTTGAAATGCGTTGGCTACTAAAGTTAGAAGAACTGCGGCTGAAATGTTTTAAATAATTAGTATGATAATTATAAATGGTTTTATTGTTATAAGTAGCGACAAGAAGGTACCTTACCGAGTGTTAATTGCCTCATAATGTCCGCACGCTAGTAGAGTGTTCGTCAATTAGATTAGCGTGTAAAGTAAGTGCAACTTATAGCGGTCATAATGGTGTAGTTCCACGAATGTATTTGATACTTAATTTTTTTTTGCCACCCATAATAAACTCCCAGAATGTTGTACATTTAACAGAATTATTTTCATTTAAACAAACAGTTTTTTTACATATCTTATTTTTACGGAAGTAATCTGTTAATTAATTATTGCCGCAGATACAGATATCCGCCGCCATGTATATTGCTATCATAATTTTTTCAAGGAGGTAACCATATATTTTCGTACATCTTGCTTCAGTAAATAATCACCGTTACTGGTATACTTTGACAAATACATATTGATCTATAGATTTATAATAATTAAAATTTAAAGTATCAAGAAGGTGAAAGTGTAGTAGAATAGGCAAAGTGTGATTTATTAGCTGCCTGTGATTTAATTAGTGACATTGATACGCCTTTTTGTTAATAAATAGTCGATAAGACCTGCCCTGTTCGTCATGCCCTCTCAGACACGGTGTCAAGAGGGAGAACAAGAAGTTATTGAAACTTTTTACGCAATAATCATGTAGAATTTTAATCACTTTAAACATACCATAAGGATATATTCCTAAACACTCTTCTTAAAACAATTATCCATTATATTCAATTTCATTTAACTTTTATACTTATTGTAATAAATTAAAACTAACTCAGCGTCTTTTAAAAAGACATTTATTAAGTCTAGCTGTTGCTCGCGACTTCGCCCTCGTCAAATTAAAATAATAATAAGAAAAATAGCCTATGTTACTCACTGAAAAATGACCTTTCTAATGGTGAAAGACTTTTTGAAATCAGCCCAGTAGTTTTTGAGTTATTTTAAAACATACAAAAATACAAATCTTTCCTCTTTATAATATTAGTATTGATTTAGTAAAATATCTCTAATTGCAACAATTCTCATTTTTAAATCTCGCTATTCAAAACTACACCTATTTCACTTCTTCAATGAAAACGCGAAAACTTTTCAAATCTCCAATTTAATATAAGAACACGTAAGGCCCACTACATACGCTGAGTTCAGTTTGTCTCAAGAGTTTATTTAGTTAAAACGTCTGTAGGCAAATTTTGAACTGCACAATTCCAATTTTGCATTCTGTGTACTGCATTGCCTATGACCAGCAGCGGGCAGCTTATAATGATGCACGGTATTAATAGAACAATTATTCAGTTAAAACGGTCAGAACTGAACGTCTGTAGCGGGCTTAAAATATTGATTGCAAATGGAATTTGTTTGCGCTTGCGTTATAAAACTAGTTCGCGAACTTAACGATGCCGTAAAAGTATTCCATACCCGTGTTCCTTTATAACGTAACATTATTTCGAAATAAATATTTATAAGAATGAACACAATATGTTCATTATCTTTAGTAAGTAACTTAATGTTTTTTATTACAATAATGTATGAAATTCGAGACGATCTTTAACCTTTTTTGAGAATAGTTGTTACCCTAAATAGATTGTAAGACACTGTTTAGTTGAACACGTGTTTTAAATTTTTTTATAACAAAAGGGGGCAAACGATCGACGAGAACACGGAGGTGGTATATTAACTCCCGCTGTATATTAGAGACATAAACATTCTTATATGTTTTATCATAAATACTTAATACCACACTGTTTTCGGTATAAGCGTCATTGTTTACTGATAAAGATCGAATTTCGCAAACCTAATCATAATGTTTCAATAACCATGATTTGTCGAA
This sequence comes from Papilio polytes, assembly GCF_000836215.1. Taxonomy (NCBI): domain Eukaryota; kingdom Metazoa; phylum Arthropoda; class Insecta; order Lepidoptera; family Papilionidae; genus Papilio; species Papilio polytes. The sequence continues at coordinate 1,129,424 of NW_013525513.1, forward strand.
AATCCGCGCAGGATGTTAGTCTTGGCCTAGAGGGTTGAAATATCTTTAAGGTATAATGTATTTTGCACACTGTCTATGTTTTGATGTAAGGCTTAATGAGTTTTCTGTCATATTTATTTTTTTTTCAATTTTAGTTCTGCTATTATATACAAGTACAGTAAAAGGACATAGCGAATCTATAAAGGTAAGAGATTTCGCTATCGAAAGGTATTTTTGGCGTTTTTAGCTTTACACCTTTCCTGTGAATATTAGAAAAAACATTAAAAGATTTTGATTCTGGCTTATCTGTACTAATATAAAGAGGAAATATATGTATCGTTGTGTTTATAAAAAAAAAAACTCAAAAACTATTGGGCTGATTATTAAAATTAATTCATCGTTAGAAAGGTAATTTATCTATGAGTAATGAACGCTATTAATTTCACGCGGATTAAGTCATGATCAACAGCTAGTTAATGATATTTTGTTTGCCAGAACGAAGAGGAGTGTAAGATAGCGGATCTGTGCGTGCACGACAAAGTTCCGATGTGCGGCATCGACTCCTGTGGCGAAATGAGAACATTCATCGATACTTGTGACATGCATGAATTTAACTGTGATAGCAAAAAAGGTATCTCTTCATATATGATTTCTTATATTTCTTTTACTTACAAAAAATATAATGTGACAAATTTATTATTTTTCTCAATATATCATGTTAATTTACAGATTTCAAACAACGTCCCATTCACGAATGTTGGGTAACTTGTAAAAGGGGACGCTCCTTCAAAAAACCAGAATACCGAACCGACTGCAACCTTAATGCTAAAGCTAATAGACTTTAATTTATTAATTGATAGTTTGTTAACGTTAAAAAAGATTTAAATAAACAATTAAATATATAATTTGTCTTCTTACAATGATTTCTAGCAAACATTTTTCACAAAAAACATTGCAACGCCTGTGAGACTTATTTCACAAACCTTAAAAGCAAATTTGCTATTTTTAAATGGCAGAATTTTATTTTATCATTAAATCACTTATTTTTCGCAAAGGTCTTTGACTTAACTAAGTCAAATACCTTTGTCTATCACAAGGATAAGCATTTGCTTCGTATTTAATAATTCAGTGACTCTTTTCATCAAATAGTAATAAACTTTAAAATTAGTTTAGAAGCATTGAAACGTAAGATTCCTAAAATAAGTCATTCATATTAGAAATTATTTATTGCTTCATGCAAACCAAATAAAACCAATCGTATCAAATAAATTTCAGCTAGATTTGTATATAAAATACAAATGAAATATCGTAGACAGATATTTTACAACATATAATACAAGTCAAGTAATAACATGTAACAATATGTGAAATGTTTGTGGCATGATATGTTTTCTCACATTGTTTTTGTAGTTTTTATATTTCTATTTTTTAACCGCGGCTGCGACTGCCATGTCGACAGTGCAAAGGTAATTTTTTCTATCATACTAATATTATAAATGTGAAAGTTTAGATGGATGTTTGTTAGAGTTTGTAGTCTAAACGGCTGAACGGATTTCGATGAAATTTGGTATAGATATAGTGGATGGACTGGAAGAACACATAGGCTCACTTTCCTTTTTTTTCTTGCAAGTGGACGGAGTCGCGGGCATTAACAATATTTAAACAGTGTTCTTTTTATTAACCTTTATCCGTTTTAATCTTTTTTCTTTTATATTATCTTGTCTTACCTAGAAAGTCAGTGAACTATAAAATAGAGTTTTCAACGTGGGAGGATTGCGTTGGTGGGATAGACGACGGGTCTAAGAAAAGTTATTCAAAGAAATTAAGGTTTAATAAGAAATTTAATATGTTTAAAGTATTAAAATGTTTCAAAGCCTTTGCTTTTATAGTATGTCAAAGAGTAACTATAAATATAACATCACACGTAAACAAAGATGAAAAAGCAATGTAACTGAATGTAAACAATCAAAAGAAAACAATTCCTCAATGTTACTAATATTGACAGAAAGAGTACTAGGTACTTAATTAAAAGAACATTACAAAATGGCACACTAAAATATTTTGCATGTAACAGTAATATTTGTCTGCAAGCCAAATTTCATTAGTTCAGTAGTACAACTTTTATTACGAAATGATTTGTTCCAATTTCCAACGGACGACCTGAACGCCGTGCCAAAAGAGGAATACCCAGTTATGAAAGCGGGTTAAGTGACCTTACGTACTATACGAGAACGTGCAGACTGGCCTTTTGTCTATGCTCGATCCACTTTTATTATTGCACTTTTAAACTTGTACATAATTCAAACATGCCTTACTATTGTACTTAAAGTCGTTATGAGATCACTAAATAACTCACTTAAACTAGATAGACTATTGTTTACAACTGAGAGACTGATGGCCGGTTTCTCAACTACTTTTAACCATCCCTTAGTGTTTTTGGTTCGATAAAAAAGGCGTTTTCGAACTACATACCTTGAGTTGTAGGTTGAACTACGTTTCAACAGAGTAACTCAACTAATGAATCGCTAGGTAATGACAAAGTAAGTAACAGTTTAGAAAGTTATTATAATGGTGTTTTACAGTCATATAGGTACAAGAAACTACGATCTACATGTAGTGAATCTGTTTTGTGCCATTTTAAAATAAATGTATTTAGTAACTGTTAATTTTTTCTCTAAAGTTGGAAGAAGAATGTAAGATCGCGGACATCTGCCGGCACGACCAAGTCCCCGTGTGCGGGATCGATGACTGCGGGGAGATGAGGACATTTATTGACACATGCGACATGCACGAGTTCAACTGTGATAGTAAAAAAGGTACTTGAGGGTAAAATACTACTAAATTTACACTTCCAACATCGCTACTTTAGGGAAATCAAGTGGCAGTTTGCTTGTGACCTTATACTAATAAAAAAACTCTTTAAAATTATAGTTTAATAAAGTATGCTTATCCTATGCACGTGGAATTTCCTAGTTTCAAAGTGAAATTCTCCCGCCCACTTTAAATTACTCGTGCCTATGAAAACACGTGTAACTTTCGTGTAGGGTGACCATGAAATTGGAGTTTTAGAGCATTCCCATTTAAATATCGATGATTTTCGGTATCATTTCATCATAATCACAATTAAAAAACGACAAACATTGAATGATTGTTAAAAATTTCTCTGTAATTTGTTCAAATTTTATGCATTGTAACAAACCTAAGGGATTTGACTTACTATTTTTGATACCCAAGGTATGATGTCTTGGCTGATCCTAAATTGAAGAACAGTTCTGGAAAGTAACTACTCACAACCCCTTTGTGATATTTAAGTGCTTCCGATATACCATGTCCCTTTTCCCAGGAAAACCAACAATTCTAGACCTAATATATCGTCCTGTAATATAACACAAACAAACGTTAACCGCCAATCCATAAAGCTCACGTTTCAGTGGTCTCCCGCCCCCACATTCTCCGTAATATTACTTAAATAAACAGGCTTCATTGAAACATTTTGAACTTCTTTGTCTTTCTTGGAATTGTCGATTTAACTTGTAAACAATTTCCGTTGCCATTTTCATCGAAGCTAAGTAAACGCCTCAGAGAATATAAATAATTGTACTTCAGAGAAACAAGATTTGATTAAAGTAATAAAAATATCACTTAAGGATTGCTTAATTGACGATTAAGTTTATACAAAGGCGTTAAGTAATGATTTACTTAACAAAACAACAAATTAAAATGTTTCTTTTTTAAAATTAGTAGAAAAAAATTATATGCAAAGTCATTTAAAGTATTATATTTTGATGGGACATCTGTTTCTCAGATTTCATTCAAAAACCAGCTCACGAATGTTGGGTGACATGCAAACGTGGTCGAAGTTTCAAGAAACCGCTCTACGGTGAAGATTGTATGAAAAATAACTTAGTATGAAAACAAATGAATTATCAAAACAATTTTATTTAAAATAAATTAATTCGATAAACATGAAACAATAACTTAACACTTACTTATTGCTTCGAGATCACAGTACGTACATTTAAATTTAACAATTATTTAAACATATATTTTAAATTCCCTATATAATAATGAAAATTAATAGTAATAAATATGGCCATATACATTACAACTTAAATAAAAAATAAAACTGTACTTAATATGACATATCGTAAACACCAACCACCATTATGTTAAACATTAGTACATACGTAAATTTTAATTTAATATGACTTAGATTCACTATCAGATAATAATTTATATAATTACAAAGGTATACAAGGTGACGTTACTTATATGTGCAATTTATTTACAAGTGCCTACTTAAGATTAAAGTTATGGTTATATTAAGACTTTGAATACGGATTATTTACAGATATAAAAATTAAATATTTATAAGAATGAAGAGTGTCAGCACTCTATACTTGTGATAATTACTATTTTACACAATCTATATCTACTTAAAATAATAAATTATAATTATATTGTAGTTGTGAAATTTAAAATACTTACGTAAATTTAAACATAAATAAAAAACATAACTGAGTCCTTAAAATGTCGTGTTATTCCGTCTCTCCGTTGTACATATATATTGTCATCTCTTTTTTCTTTGACAAAATAGAGACAGCAATAGATATACAAGGGTCTCTACCCAAACTAAAATACTAATGGTTATCTAAAAATCCAGCACTTTTAACAATCTTATAAATCCTTTCCCTTGGTATCTTCTCCGCTTCTCTTTCTACTACTTGCATCTCCTTATTCGTGAACCAAGATTCTTTAGCCAAGCCTGCAGCGATAGCTGGATTGTCATAAAATCGCTTCGACTTCAGTAGATCCGGTGGTAACAGAGATTCACTGGCAGCGTTTAGTTCCACGGCAGGATGAGCATGGATAACTGGAGCTGATGGGTGGGCATATTGGATTCCTAATGGTTGTAATGGTTCAGCGAAGAGAAGACCAGGTCTTGCCTCCGTCATCACAATGATGGCACCAATTAAGAGTATGCGACGCATTTTAGCTGGAAATTTAAAAGTTAGGATTAATTGTATCAGAATGTAATAATTGGTTCTTGTTCTGTGGAAATTAAAAAATAGTAGATGTATTTTTTTTAACTAACAAATAGCTTTTCTAGAAACAAGTTATTTAAACTATCTCTTTTGTTTATTTTACTTGTGATTAACTAACTGTCTTGACTTCAACCACGCGGAATTAAAAAGTCTGAGCTGTAGTATATTCTTCTAGACTATTCTTAGTTGATTTTAGAACCTAAATGTAAACAAAAATATCTGTATAATGATGTAACATTCCTATGTTGCCGTAAATACGACAAGAATAAAAAGAACTCAGCCTTGTTCAGTGCGCACGTGACCTTAATGCAAAGAGACGCGTGTCTACACCTACTCCTTGCTCCAGTTGCATAACACTTAAACTTAAAGCCACTTGACTTATAAGCCAGGATCGTAAGTCACATGTCCTGACTCATAATAATCCAACTTTAGTCCTTAAAGTGTTTCTTTTAAAAATAACAACTTACAGACAGTCTTATTGTCGTGAGCAGAATCGCTAAATGCTACCTAAGGGCAACTTAATGATTTCTTATTGGTTGTATAAGCTTTTTAAATATATATGACTTAACTCTGCAGTATTTTTTATATAGAGGTGTAACATTTATGATGTGCTAATTATATCGCATTTTTTTGTTGCAACACACGCTTATCTACTAATGTTATAAGTGTGAAAGTTTAGATGTATAGATGAATGTTTGTCAGAGTTTGTAGCCAAAACGGCTGAACGGGTTTCGATGAAATTTGGTATAGATGTAGAAGATAGTCTGGAAGAATACGTAGGCTACTCGCTTTTGTTTATTTTTATCCTATTTTTTATCCTACGCGGACGGAGTCGAGGGCGACAGCTAGTTTAAAAAATGAAAACGATTTCTTTCAACGTAAATTTCGATACTAATAGTTTTTCAATTCAAAATTCAAAAATCATTAGTCGATCATAACTTCCGCCAAAATTACATTATCCGATAACACATATCACTAAGTACTCACGTATATTCACAAAAGTCACGGTCACTTATCACAGCGCAGTAGAACGTTAACTGCGCGCGCGCAACACAGCCTCCGGTATAAATAGCATTTACTTTGCGTTAACCTTCCGAACGCTTCCGGGATCAATTGGACCACTGGCAAGTTAAATATCTTGTCTTAAGGAAGTTAATTAATAATAAATAAGGAAACTAAAATGTGCAAAATCTGATAATTATTGCAAGTCTAACTAGTTTTACTACTAAACTGTCACACAACTGTTGTGCGATTGTCGATTGTTTCGCTGTCTATTCGACTATTCGACACAAAATTAGTGTGCGCACCTGCATATAAACTAATAGCAATCGAAACGCAACTAGACAGTTGTGCGACAGTTTAGTCAAAGGTGTGCGCGCTCTAACAGAATCGTTAACTATTAAATCAAGGCATTATTTACAGTAACAACTAATGTTAAGTTGCGATAATTTATTTTTTGAAGTTTTTACAAACTGCATAATTATGAATTCTAATGATTATAACCTGAGAACTAAGAAACTAACTATTGTTATTAAATAAAAGCTTTAGAATATGTAATTAAAAGCAATTTATTGGTATATTTCAATTAATAGCAATTCTACAAAAGTTAACATCACGAAAAAGCTTCGTTAACGTTACTGAAATATAATATAACGTGTCATTTTAAAAACAAAACAAGACGTAAAATTATTTAATTGTGAAATATTTTAACAATGTGGAGAGCAGAATTTCCCCCATAAAGCATTGTAAAATTCTGAATACGGACTAATACAAAGCGCTTTTGTTCTCTACAAAAGCAAACAGTTTGGAACAAAATTAGTTGTTGATGGCGGAAAATAATGGTTTAATGTCGACTCTCAGTCAATGGTTAGTTAAGCAGTCCATTAGTGCAGACTTTTTAAAAACAATCCACACTAAGGCAAGCTATATTAGCGATTCGGAATTCGGAAATACATCTACAATATATCATGGTTTAGCTATTCTAATATTATAAAGGGAAAAGATTTATATTTTTGTATGTATTGAAGAAATTCAAAAACGACTAAGCCGATTTCAAAATTTCTTTCACCAATAAAATGCTACGTTATCAGTGAGTGAGTAACATAGGTTACGTTTTTTATTACTTTATAACTTCACGCGGGCGAAGTCGCCAGCAACAGCTAGTCTATGAATATGTTTAGTAGACATATACGTAATTTGTACACGTATCGTTAATCACTTTCCTATTCCCGCCAGCGTTTCCACTTTTATTATAAAATTATAATAATAATACACCTGTGCGTTTTAAATTTATCTCTTAACTGACAGCGGTAGTTAAAGTACTCACTTTATTTTAATGTATTACTGTAATTATTAACTTCTAACTTGTTCTCGTTCTGATTGAAATTATGTATCGGTATGCATTAAAATTTCATTGAAGTTAATGCATTGATTACAATGTAATATAGTACAGGTATGGCCTGTGGGCGATCTGGTATCATTAAACTATGAATTGACCTTACAACTATTAATAAATAAGCTACATATTGTTTTAAGCGAAATAGATGGTAGCTCGCCTTGCTGTCACTTGCTAAGGTTCCTATACTTCCGTAGCTTTAATGTATAGCTTCCGAGGCTATGCCTTTAAACATCGCAACATCAATTCCTTGCTATAAATAAGAGCTCTATATTCCTTACTGGTATTTAGGTGTAAATAAACGTTTTCTTCACAACCTTAGCTATCAGTGAAATAAAGGAAAACTAAATAATGTTAATAGAACCGTGCTATTATTATTAATTTTTAACATTTTTTAAATTTAATAGTTTCCAAGCAAAATTATACATAATCTGCAGTTTAGGAATACGAAATTCATATCTCTTTATAAATATTTAACAACTAAACCGATTATTGTTAATCGCATTTTATGTTTATTAATAATTAATATTTCATAAATTATTATTACTAGTACTTATTAAAGAGATTTTAATAATTAAATTTAAATTAAGAAAGTCAATTGACATATTTACATTAGGCGCCAATTTACCGTCGCGATAGCACACAGACATTTTAATTACCGCCATGTTTGGTTTTATAACACTTTTAATGAAATTACCATATTAAAATATGAAATTGTTACAACATAAGTCTAGACGTTTGGCCCTTTACGTTTCAATTTTATTGGCTTTTAATAAGTTTTACTTTAAATTATTCAAAATATAGTGTTATGCTAATATTTTTAACTGTAAATAGGTTAGGTTAGAATAAATCTCAGTGTAGTTAGGATCATAATAGAGTGGTAATAAATATTGTTGGTTCAATATTTTCATAATCAATTTCCTTCTTATTTACACTACAAACGTTTTTTGGAACAAAGTTTTCAATCGAAATATGAGAAAATGTCCCAAGACAGAAGTTAGAACTTTTAACTAATTTAATAAAGAAATTCACAGATTTTCTAAAAGTCGTGAGCAATTTCTCAGTCATTTAATATGTTAAATTATGATATACGACAATATATAGGATTACAAAACAATAACAGATACTAAACGATATTTAAAACGATGAAAGCGGTCACGTGAAAGAAATACGCACTTAATGAATCCAGGACAAGGTCAGTGTCGGGTGTTTTAATACAGATATCCGAACTGGCGATACAATAAATATTGGATGCATTCGTATTGACTATGACGAGTATGAAAGATTAAACAAGGATTTCCCAAAATAAAGTTGCATTGGTCGGGATCGTCCTAGACAGATACCACCCAAATTGGTGATAGTTATACTCATATAGGCCAATGTTAAATGAAAATAAAACGTGCAATATATGTGTAAATATATTGTAGAAGTAGAAAGAGGTACACCTTTTTTTTGTGACTGAATGGCCACTGTTTGCCTTGAAGAGGCATTTACAGATTCACCGGGCTTGAGGTGGCCGAGCGTAGATGGCGCTTAGCCTAAACCTCGTTTATGAGTAACTGAGCTCGAAGGCTCCCTCAGGAGCCTCGGCACGAGCCGTTACTTCGTTATTATTATCGAATTGGGAGGCCACCGAGCTCTTAGGTCGCTTCGGTGGACGCTCCATGGAGTGACTAGGCACAAGGGCCTCCGAGGGGGGACCTCGGCTTGGGCTGTCACTCAATACGCGTTTAGCATTCCGATTCAAGGGCGCCCGAGAGGACCGAACCTCGACTTGATCGGTTGCTGCTATCTGATTAAAAAAGTTTGTCAGAAGTGGGATTCGAACCCACGCACTCAGATAGGACCAGAAAAGAGGTACACCTCTTATACCTACCTACTCCTCTTATACCTCTGGAAGTTACGGGCGTGTTGCAAAATTGTTAAAGTAAGAAAGACCACTCTTTCTTTGAAAAACGCAGAAATAGAGTAGTCATTTCTGGACATGTTTCGCAGCAGTGAAAACAATGCCAAACTTAAAATAAGGTATGCTTATTCAGTGTCCTTATATTGGTGTCTATGAAAACATTTTATGGCATTTAACATAAGCCCTACTATATTCCATATTTATTTGAGCTACAAAATGTAAACTTGCTTCGATGCTAAGTGCTCTGGTTCGTGTGAAAATCGCAGCTGCTATATTTTATGGGTTCGATAAAATGTTTCTCGTCTTAGTAAGATGTTATAACCTGTGCGTGATTAATGAGTTTAAAATATAATTTGTATTAGGCTACATTAGTATCTATAAATTTTCTTTAAGATAAAAGTTAACTTGTGTTGTAAATCAGAACTGTTGATGGCTGTAGAGCTGTAAAGTCGTAATTTATATTGAATTAATTTATCTAAAGCCACTGTTATTTCTTTTTACGTTATAAGCAATTGAGCAAGCTCCCAACTTAATTAGCTAAATTAGCGAAGTTATCGCTGCCCATAGACAATTACAATTGCATTTGCGCTACCTTTAATCGAGGAGAGAACGCAAAGAAAGACGTTTTTTCCGCTTACTACGTGTCATACCTCCGTCAGATCTCTTTACCCTTCTCATTTCTAAGAAAAGAGTAGATTGGGAAAAGTAATTTACATTGTGCTAATCAAAAAAATGTTAACAGTGTCATTACAATACAAAAAAAACATGTTATTATTAACATTTCTAACATTAATTAAAATGATGCGTGTGTGGTTGCTGTTTCTTTCGAAACGTAAATAAACTTTAGGTAAATAAGATTTTAAATCGGGGTTAAATAAGCAACTTGAGGGCATGCAGGCTCTTTCACATTTTCTGTATTTCAGTCACGTACAATTGCGTTGCATACTTTTTTAAATTCAAATGGCCACTTTACTAACATATTTAAACAGCGTAAACGTTATGTCAAGGATTTCTTTCCAATAAAGTCTTTTTTGTTTTCTTTGTAAATGTTTTTAGATTTATGGATTTTAAACATATTGTTTTATTCGAATTTTATGTATGTAATAAAAATTACACTTTGCTTACTAAGTTCGATAATCGTTAATTAAAGATTAATGTAGTGGTAAGCAATTAAATGATATTGTGCAATTGGAATAACAATTTTATAACTAAAGGAAACCGTGTAAGTGTACGGAACGAAAAAACAATTTGTTAAGATCTTAAAAATATTAAGTGAACAGAAACCGAACAATGTATTATCGTATTGTATATTTAATAGGAACTCTAACAATGCCACACCTGAGCAAGCCACATTACAATCCTGTAAGAATTTAATTTACCTATTAACTAGCTTTCGTCCGCAACTTCTTCCGCGTTGATTTAGAAACATAAAAGTAAGTAGACTATATGTTCTTCCAGGCTATAATCTGCATCTATGCCAAACGTCATCGAGATCCTTTCAACCGTTTAGGCTACAAACTCTAACAAACATCCATCCACCTAAACTTCCGCATTTAAAATATTAGTAACTAGCTTTCGCCTGCGACTCCGTCCTCTTGGAATTAAAAAACGCAAAACTGAGTAGCCTATGTGTTCGTCCAGACTATCGTCTACAATGATGTCAACTTTCATCGAAATCCGTTCAGCCGTTTAGGCTACAATCTCTAACAAACATCCATCCACCTAAACTTCCGCAATAAAACGCTATCGTGAAGACTGTCTCTGTTCTTTTCATATAGAATGTAAACAATAAATATATACCTACAAATGTTTCGACGTTTAAAACCCACAGTTTAATATCCACATGCAACTTTTACAGCCTTTACACTCTTGCCTTCTAGCAGACCTTTGCAATCACACAGATATTCCAGAATGTGGCGAAGAAAAAATAACATTAGACAAGCGGTTGTTCCTCGATGAATGTGACATGTTTGAACATAACTGTGATTACAAGAAAAGCAAGTGTTCCTTATTTCTTAACATTTCCCAAGTAAGTTTAGGAGATAAAAGATTGGAGATGAAAGATTGTTCCTAATGCCGAATACAGCAAGAAGAAATTGAATTTAAAACTAATAACAATTGAGTATGAATGCAAATTAATTTGTTTAGCTATTACATACGAACATGGCGGCTTGTGTAAACTTATGTTTTGTAAATTGTTCAAAGCACTTCAATACAATTACCACATTACTGCCACGATAGTCAATCTTCATTGATAATTACGACTTATTGCAGAATATGTTAAAATATCTTACGAAGAGTGTACACGCGAGGAAAAGCAAATTACCAATAATTTATCTACCTTGTTGATGTCCACTACATCATCTAATTTAGAAGGTAACAATAAATCTATTTTCTAGTGAGCTTAATTTTTGTACTTTTTCAAAAACAATCATTTTGCAAGGACAAATAATCAAAGAGTTATCATTTTTAGATAATCAAACAATTGCTACTAAAACTGAAATTAAAACAACAAAAAAATCTATAACTCAACCAAGAGAAGCCACTGACGATTTGATTATTAATACAACTAGCAAGCAAGAAACGTTATCATATTCAACTACAGTTAAAACTAATGCTAAGGAAATATGTACAAGAACACAAACAACAACTTCTACAATAATAACTAACAATACTCCATTTCTAAACGATTCAGATGTTAATGAAATTTCAACAAATTCACAGACCACAGATCATACAGACACAGCATCCCTTTCCACCACAGTAGATACGTTTACAACTTCAAAAGAAACTAGGAGTACAACGACTAAGGAAGAAACTACAAAAACAAAAGAATCCACAGTCATGACTACTCCAAGTATAACAGAAACATTGGTTAATTCTGTTAACACTGAAGCAGTTTCTACTATCAAATTGAATTCTGTATCACCAAGAAAACCATGTGCTACCTATCCTAAACACTGCGGTAGACCTACTTCATGGGAAACCACAGCTAAAGGTGAAACACGAGATTTTTATCGAATATTAAAAGCAAGATACGGGGACAGAATAAAGGTTCTAAGTACAACAAATTGGTCTCGGCGTATGAATTATTTTAACGGCTTAAGACCGGAATTCTTTGGTCGTCACATTGAAAGTTAATTTGGTTAATATTTTATGACTTAACTACAGTAAAAAGAGTTTTTCTCTGTTCTTTTTATTTCGTACTACGTCCCCACCGAGGGACTCGGAGCCTACCCAAATAAGGGGTGACTAGGCCATAGTCAACCACGCTGGCCAAGAGCGGGTTGTTTTTTTTTTGTGTTTTTTTTTTGGCGGCTTCTGCCGCTCTCGTCGCTCCCCTGACATATATTTCTCAGGGACCTTTGATGCGGGTGTTTTTATTTTCAAAAAAGTTTACAGTGCGGGTTATTTGACTTCACACATATCTTTGAATTTCTTCGCTATGTTCGATATGTTCAGGTTGCATCACGATGTTTTCCTTCACCGTAAGAACGTCGGGAAAATTATATGTAAATTCGAAAAATTCGATAATCACATTTTTACACGACGGGATTCGAACCCAAGACCTGTAGATTACATGTCAACTGTTCAAACCACTGAATCACCGACGTTCCAATTTTCCATACAATATAAAAATACAAACATCTGTTGTACTGTATCGTTGTACTTAGACAGTGTAAACTAAATGTCAATGGAATCAGAAACTTCTGTATGAGAAATATAGTAGAGTCAATTATTTGATTAACTAATTAGTAGTTAGTAGCTGAATTGTTCTTGTTTATTCGGTATAATAAAGCTTTTGAGGTTGTTTAGTTACATTTCAACGACCTTCATTTTGAGCAGCACGTGTAAGTAATTTAGGGAGCGTTCGACTTTGATGTACTTTGATGTCAAGTGATTGATTATTTTATAAGAATAATGTTCGTAACCTCGCCTCTATATCTCCATTTCGAAAGTTCAATGAACCTTATAAGGGGCCATGATAACAGAACGTATGTATTGGAATGATTTACGTTTATAATTAACTAGCTGTTGCTCACGACATCGTCCACGCGAAATTAAAAATTAATAAAAATGGTGAAACAATTATTTTAATGGATCCAGTAGTTTTTCAATTACTTCAAATCATACAAAAATAAAAATCTTTCTTTTTATTACATTAGTATAGACTAGCGATCCGTCCCAGCTACACCTGGGTAGCAAAGGGCATACGTCTCATATATTTTCTATCATATCCATACTCTTCCCGTTTCCTCAGTGGTGATGCAATCAAATCCTTGTTATCTCATCATAGACTAACACTTTCCCAATTATTAAACAACCATTTAGTAACCACTTAGAACCACTTTGAGTGTAGATTTAGCATCACAACAATATCATAAAACTATTGACATCTTTTAAAATTATTTTAATGTAATTAAAATGATAAATAACAATATAAAATGTTATCCACTGTATCTATGATCTGCTTGCGAAATAAATAATAGCCTAGTACTAGCAAATAACGGCTACAGGTTTGTGAGATATGCGGAAGAATAGTTCGGAAGTCCGATTGCTCCCAGCTATGCCGACCTGTGCCAACGAGGTCAGCAAGTTCAATATACCGCTCATACCGATATAGCTCTACTATACGATATTTCTTTTTATTTTATAAATGAATACCTGTTGAAATCACTGAGTAAACTTGGAACGCAATGCCAAGTTAAAATACATTTTATTTATATCCTTTAAAACGCAATTACTTTGGGTTCAATTTTTTTTAACTCCACACTTTCAAATGGTTATTTAGTGCGTTCCATTTTATAGATTTAAGTTTAAAACCTAAGATAAGACACTAAGTGCCTGTCCCACTACTGGCTGATAGAGGCGCAGATAGCTTAAAAATAACGTCTCTGTGAAATAAGAAACAAAATCCGATATTTCCATGACATATTTTACATGGTGGATTATTATAAGACAATTTACAATTTGGTGGGACAGGCCCTAAGAGATTGCTTACAGGTTATATTGTAAACATCTCTAAGAAGGACAGTAACTGTTGTTTTGGTTCCACTACACTACTGAAATAAAAGATCTAGGTTATTTAATTAAGGTTATAATGTAGACTATTCGTAGTTAGGTGTACAAAGCTTATAATGCGGGTTTGTAAATTGTGTTGAAATTAGATATCGTATCAAAGGCAAGTTTAACAACTAAATGATTGTAGACAGCTATTATTAGTTAATAGTAGTCAAAAAAGGAACATGTAGATACCAAATTCTGTAACTGGAGCACCGTGAAAAAAGCCAACTGTACATCATATGAATATTATAAATGCGAAAGTTACGACGGATGGATGGATGTTTCTTAGCGTTTGTAGCCTAAACGGCTTAACGGATCTCGATGAAATTTGGTACAGATATAGAGCATAGTCTGGAAGAACACATAGGCTACTCACATTTGTTTTATTAAAATATCACGCGAACGGAGTCGCGGTCGAAAGCTAGTTTAGAATATTGTATTGAAACATATATTTTAGAAGAATTGTTCAGCATTGTTAATGTTAACTTTAACATTGTTAAGTTTGTTTAATGGTAATTCAATTTCGTTCTAATTGAACAAAACTTTGTAGTTTTGCATAACTCATAACTTTCTAAAACAGAATAGCTTAGTATTGTTTATGTATTTAATTACTTAGTCAGAAATTATGCGTATCTAAAGTGCTCCTGTGGGAAGTGTTCGTAAAGGGCCGTTGTTTTACTTAAATTAACATGTTAATGGGCTTTTCAATTGCTTTTCAATTTTCCACAATTCTATTTTTGAAAATACAAATATAACCTCAAAGATCTTTTGTAAGCAATATGAAAAGATAGATATTTAGTTGCTACCTTGAGAATTATAGCTTAAGTTTGTCATAATCAACTTTGTCATTAATTTAATATTATAAACTAGTATGTCAAAGGTACAACTAGTTACGTAGTAGATAACTGATATTATTGTTTAATAAAATTAACTCGAATTAGATGGCATTCGTTGGCACAATCTTGTCTATATTACGTAACACCCACGTACCCAAGGAATTGATTTTTGTTCGGCGCCAACCTCCCTACACGCATGCGTCAAACCCCCACACGTACACCCACGAACAGTTCACACATGCGTACTAACGACAGGACTTTACACAGGAATTTAAACCTTCTTCCTCGGGTATTGGGTTCGAATTTATGTAGTTATATGTTATTGTATTTTTAGACCATTCGTACCTATTATGGAAAATACTGACGCGCCCTCTTCCATATACATCGGGAAACTTATTCGCGGAAGGTTTTCTCTTCGCTCCGTATCAACGAGATTTAGTGAATTTTAACATTTTAGCTGCGTTTATTTATTTAATCGATATTATAACGGCATTTTAAAACGAGTGGTAGGTTTTTCAGTGAAAATAGGGGTTGTCATTTCAATGTAAAAGACGATACTAAAAATAGATCGCCGACATACTTGGAAATCGTTGATCCTTCTCATTCATGAAATACATTCATTTTGTGTTCAGCTGTGCTGCTATATAGGTCGGTTGAGACTTTATTAGAAAATTTATCAGTGAATGAACTGCATCCAAAATAAGATACGTCTGTGAACGGAATCACCTTAATTTAACGAAGACACCGCAAACAGACGAACAGAGAAATGTAAGTATATTTAATTTCTGTATAACGTTATTATTAGAAATCATTGTCTACAAATATCAAAAAGACAATATTTACATACGTAATTACGTATAAAATCAATTGATTTCATATATTTTTAATTACAAAATACATACATTCAATAATTTCGTAATTACCCTCAAGTAAGTTGAGGAAAATTTTTTATACGATACATGGAAATTTTAATGAAAAATTCTATATTGATTGTAAGTCAGATGTACTAGTACCTTGACCTTATTGACGCCTGTTGAACTTTTAAAATGACTGACGCGTAATGGAAGAACGAAGAAAGAACCCTACGATATTAATATCTGTCTGGAATATTCTAAGTATATATTTGTACTTTTTAGTAATTTAACCTCTGAGATTATTAAAATAAAAATACGAAAGAAAATGTAAATGGGAAAGCACAATAGATTAAATTGTAATATTAATCTGATCACAATTCGAAAAGATAATCATATTCAGATGTATTTACACTTATTTTAAAATAATCTTCTATTATCAGTTATTCTAGTTTGCATAATTATTTCAAAATATACCTCATCCTGGTATTAAAATAAAAAGTAAACTCAAAAAAAAAAATTACTGTTAGCTTGATATACAAGCTGTACATAACCATGGTTTAACGTTTTAATCAAATTATAACAATCTTGAATACTGAAGTCTTAGCAAGTGTAAGGATATTGATTTAGCTGAGGTCGGCGCACTTGGTGTGCAATCAAGGATCACGTGAGACCGCCTTGTGACCTCCCCGCTTAGCCAACGTCATCAATGCAACGCAATAACCTTTAGACGAGTTTAGGGTAAATTAATTAATAAAATGTACAGTAAGGGACTGCTTAAGTAATTAATAAACGACTAAGCCAGTTAATAAAGCAATAATCATTACTGCTTAATGAAAAAAGGTTTTTATTCCCTCGTTTACTACGCAACTGTGTATTACTATTTCCCAATCATCAATACGAAACGTGAAACCTCATATCTGTATTTATTTAAAGATAATAAGCAGGACTACAATATATAATATGCGAAATTGATACACGTTTTTTGACACTTTAAACTAATGGTTACAGTAATAGCACACATTTAACGATCTGCCGAAAATAGACAGGTCCTAGACAAACATTCGATTAATGATCTTTAAAAATCTGTAAAACTGATGCAACTGGAATACAATTTGGCATATTCTACAAACACTACTACACACACTTATTATACCCTTGTTAATGATCCAGTGACGTCACTTTAAAACTTGATACACGAAGTTTGTTATAACTTTTAAGATTTAATTAAAGGATTGATTAATCTTGTAAATCCCGATGGTGCTGACCCAATTGTACGACGCGAAATAGGCTATTACTCAAGTCGATGCTACTTTCTTGTCTGAGGAATACTTGTTTAAAGGCCGTGATGCAGGACAAAGTATTGGAAAACCATTTTTTAATGAATACATCAGCAATCTTACTAACATTATAAATGCGAACGTTTAGATGGATGGATGTTTGTTAGAGTTTGTTAAACGGCTGAACGGATTTCGATGAAATTTGGTAAAGATGTGTAGGATAGTCTTGAAAAACACATATTTACAATTGTTTTTTTTAACTTCCCGTCCCTCGTTTGCCCCCTTCTCTTATAAAAAAAAATCACATAGGTTATTTTCAATTCGTCTGTATGTTTTTTTTTAATTCCACAAACGAAGTTGCGGGCGAAAGCTAGTATTAAATATATGTTATTTTGTCGCACTTTATCAAAAGGATATTCATATCCCGCGCAGATTTGTCATTAGTTGAAAGTTTATGTAGATATCATTTCGTGTTTTTGGTTATGTTTTGTTCGAGAACATTTTAGTTTTATTGCAATTACAAACTTGTGATGCGTTTCATTAAGTTACAAATAACAGTTTTCAGATTTATCATAGTTTTGTGCAAATTCAAGTGATTTTTTAAATTACTACACTAAAGAACTATAACATAAGCAACCAAGTTAACAATTTGCGATGTCTAAAGTTACAGAGAAGGAACGCAATCAAAAGTAAGTAATCAGGTAAAATAATCGGTCTATTTCTGTTTTAAATTTCAGTTTTTATTTATATGTTTTATCAAGAAACGTAATTTCTAAAGTTATTTCCCAAGACGACTTCATTGCTTGGCGGGTCTATTGTTCGTGAATCCAAATAGCTCACGATATGAAAAATGCACTATATTTTTTTCTATTCACGAAAGAGAAACAAAAGCGTATCTGAAACGAAATCTTTATTATTTTCATACATATACAACAAAGATAATAATGCTATATAAATGCGGATAAAATAAAAAGTAGAATATTTAGTCTGTCAGCGTTTCCAAACCAATAAACAGATTTTGACGAAACTTTAGTAGAATGTTCTGATACCAAATAATGTTTTTGCTCTGAAATGTTATAAAAAGAAAAAAAAACGATCATTTTTAATGTGACTTTTCAATAAACTGTATCATTTGACTTTATTTTATTTCTAACACTAAAGCAAGATATAAAAAGCCAGTAATTTGAAAGACTTCAACAAGTCACTTTCGCATTTTTTTTTAAGTAATTGCTTCATTAAAACTTTCCCACTTACCACGTTTCCGTTGCCAGTTTTGAAGTACAAATGCATTTGGCAGACTGCCCTAAAACTTAAGGCTTTAATGGACAAGCCATGCGAATAACTTGTAGCGCTCTCGACGGATATTTTTAGATATTCAAACAAGTTTTATACGAATTTACACGATTGCGATACCGTGCCAACATATTTTCTACTTTTCTAAAATTCTCTTCAATTCCCTTATAATTTGTGATAGTTTAAAAAGTATCATTACGATATCATACTTTGAAATTGCATCTTTATGTATCTTCGCGGAAATAGAAAAATAGTAGAGTAGAAAAAAATAATAACAAATCAAAATTAATGCAGTCTTTTTATCATTATAAAAAAACACTAAAGTTTGTTTATATTATAATTTGCAAATATAAGAAAGATAATCCAATATTTTTAATCGCGTGTCGAAATAAATTCTGCCGTGTGTATAAACACGTCTGAGAAACTTGCAATAAATAAATATTATTACGTGTCTATCCTTACTTCGTATTGGTACCCCTGCTAAAAGTTTAGCGGCAAATTACCTAAAGCCCCATTTCCATTGAGTGGATATCTCGTCAAGGGATCGTGAAGCAATCATCTGATCTGTACAGAAATCGGAATTCGTTGAATTAAACCATTACCTCGATCTCAATTTATCGAAACTAATGTTCTCTGACCTGTTCACTTGTATAGGTTTTCAAAGCATGTACTTAAGAGTTTTTGTATGTTTTATATCTCTAGCTGCTCGTTATTTTACTAAGTCAATATTCATACTTAATAATTAACATACTTACGAGTAAGTAATGTCAAATTATAAGAAATAGTTGAACATATAAAATGTTTAAAAATTAACTATCTTCCTTCTTACTTATCTTGCTAAATAATGAACACGAAAGCTTGATGGATGGATGTTCGGTAAATAGGAAGATCTAGATTAAATTTGGCACAAATGTACAATCTAGAAGAACACATAAACTACTAAGTTTATTTAATCCCGCGCTGACTGAGTCCTGGAATAAAAGCTAGTGTAAAACAAAAGAAGCTCACAAATCCCTTCTTTTTCTGACGACGACTGAATCTTGTTTTATTTAAAATACTGGACATTTCATTGATTAAAAAGTTGTCAATACAAAGATATTGATGAGGTACATAAAAGATCGTCGTTTCCATGAACGAATTTAGATCTGGTAGTGTGTTGCTATAACTGTTGAATATAAAGTTTTCTCTACAAGTGGTAGGTAACATTGAACAATGAATGTAAGTAACAAGTTGTTCTTTCCACTTGGCAACGTACCAACCAATTTTGCTCATTCAATTTACTACGTCTGATGCTTAATTTTAGCATCGCACATTTTCACAAATTCACTTTTTCTAGACAAACGAAATGGTAAGTTTTTTTTATCACGGTCCGAAGGAATTATGAAAATTATTCTCTCACACAACCATTCTAATAAAATAAGCGTAGCAAAATAAATGATGTGGAGGACTGTCTAGGAGAAGGAGGCTATTTTCAGCTGTAGACTAACGCACGGTGGTAATAATGTGTTTAGGCATTGTCTTCACTATTTTAACGTTTGCAAAAATAATACATTTAACGTAATATTTAACATATAATTGAATCAGGAATAAATCGAATATACGAATACTATAAGAGAATTTAAAATGGTTTCAATGCAATTTCAATTGGTCAGCTGTACCATTTATAGCGGAAATCCAATTTGCCATGAAAGTGTTCATTGCACGTTATACGCGCACAATTTTCCTCGCTGTACGTATTTGTCATTTTGATTGCACGACAATATTACGTTTATTTTCAATTCAAAACTACTATAATAGTATTCATCTAAGTTTAGTTTACGTTTATCTTTTCCTAGTACTTTAGGACATTAAACGGAATTCCAGGTTTCCTGTTTTCTTTTGTTTTTAAGGTAAAAAAGATGTAAAAGATACGTCTTTATCGGTTTTTCCCTTTTTTACTGCGGCAAGCTTACGAGGTCGAAAGTAAAAATCGACGAGTGCTCTTGTAGGGGACGAGAATACTTCAAATGAGATATGAGAGAACTTCGTCTCACGTAGACGGAACTTCTCAAATTAGAAGAGAATTCCTCAGCCACGTAACAAAGCGAACATCTAAGAAGCGTGGCCCCAATTCGCATTTGCGCTGAGATTAACAAATGTTTGCATACTATGTACAAAACTATTGTACAAAATGCAGCTTTGCCTACATTTTCTTACTAATAAAATTACACAGTATTATTATAATTTCTTATGTTTTTCCGAGTATTAACATTGTTTATTCTAAAGAATTAAACTTTAACATTAGTTAAACTTTGGAATAAACTAAGTATAAGCAGATATTAGTACAAATTTTGCTTATACTAAGTTAACCTTTTTTACTAAGTTTATTTGCAAGGCTGCAAATTCTTTTACAGTATTAAATTAAGTAAGGTTCACAACAAGTATTTGCATATAAATACGAATCAAGTCTTTATTGAAAAAAAATCAAATCGTGTACTGCAATAAATTTATTTTCTGCTAACGTTTTGTGTAGGGCGACGACAGAGGGCGGTCTGGCGCCGGGCGGCGATGATATGCCGGTGGGTGGGCCCAAGACGCCGCAGCAGATCGCTGCCCAGCGCCGTCTGCAGCAGACGCAGGCCCAAGTCGATGAGGTATGTTCTTTTTAAAATGATTCCAATGTGGCCAAATGGCTTTATATGGCGCGATAATTGGAACTATAACAGATTATAGCCTAACCAATGATGTAGAAATTTTGGTCTAGGGTCGCTTCAATCACCTTCATCATTACATAATGTACACAAAGATTTAGTTCAATATTTTTCAGCAATATGTCGAGTTTGATTATCTTACACTGTACTAAAGATCGATAAAATCCGCAGGTGGTTGATATTATGAAAACAAACGTGGAGAAAGTGCTGGAACGAGATCAAAAACTGTCCGAGTTAGACGACAGAGCAGGTGGGACTGACACTAAGTATTCATTTTAGAACTAGCTTTCGCCCACGAATCATTCTGCGTGACTTTAAAAAAAATAAGAGTAAGTTGCCTCTATGTTAGTCCAGACTATCTTCTACATCTATCCCAATTGTCATCGAGAGATTTACACTACAAACTCTAACAAACATCCATCCATCTAAATTTTAGCATTAAAAATATTAATAAGAGTATCAAGATGTTTTTATATAAGATGTATCCGACATAAACTGCGAAATACATTTCAAAGCCTGCCACTCCTAAAACCAACGTCGTCCGAACAAATCCTTTAAGCTTGGATAAAGTAAACAAGCTGACATAAAGGTTATGAACGGTAAATCCGTAAAAATCTTCGTATTTTTGTAAGAGCTTTTGAAAGATATAGCAAAGTATAATTAAAACACGATTTTAACAACACTCAAAAATTAATGTAATGAACTAACATAACAAATACATGAATTTACGATTCATTTGTTTCAGACGCTCTCCAGCAGGGCGCATCACAGTTCGAGCAACAAGCTGGTAAACTGAAAAGCAAATTCTGGTTGCAAAACTTAAAGGTAACAGATAAAGATTCTTTAACACATTTAGTGCACATGTTTAAGTACAAAAGTGAACTCGCAGTGTGGCGGTGGTACTAAGCGTCTTAAATACTGTTTTTTTTTTCATGTAAATAGTGTATTTAAACTACATGCAATCACATTTCAGATGATGATAATCGCCGCTGTGATTGGCATCATCATTTTGGCTCTAATCATCGGTAAGTAATCAATAAAACATTCTCTCGCACATAGAGAATGTCACTCTTATGTTTTAAAATATTAATTATGTTTTAGACTAATCATATCATTATTTTCTCCATATTTTTCAGCCAACTTTATGTGAACAAGTTTCGGTAATCGAAGTTTAATTTAGAAGTTAATTGTTAACGTTAAAGACTAGATATATGACGTATGTTGTTATTTTTTATATTTACTATGTTGGTTGGTACTAAGCCTCCTTTGGTAAGTGGGCGTAACGTGTTATGTCGTTGTAAATGTTCGCTTTGTCTGTTCTTTCACTTCGTATTCGTACTGTCTCTATTCAAATGCTGTTTTACAATTAATATATGCTCCTATAAGTTCACTATCTATAAAAATCGTGACTCTTTAATTACAAGCAACAAATGTGCCTTGCATTTGGATATTTACTTTGTTTCTATGATTAACTTATTAAGATTTTGCTTAGATACTCATGCTATAAATATGTTAACGATATTATATTAAATCTAATAAAGGGGGTACAGTAAGAAATATGTACAGTAGCGAAAATTTGTAGTGTGCATCTATCTAAAAAAACGCCTAGTACCTCGGAAGCAAACAAACTTCGCCTTTTCTCGTTTTTGGTGAATTACTTACCAGTGAGTAGTGGAAACCAAGAACTAAAACACTAAAAAGTCTTCCTTTTTCCGCACAGATATATTTAAAAGCTGTTTCCTATTAGTTATTGTTCCCTGTCCTCAATGAGTACGAATAGTTGTAGCTTATAAGAGACTAGCTGTTCCCGTGCGGCTTCATTCGCATAAAATTTTATTTTATTGTTTACATTTGTCATATTAATTGCAAATGACAAAGTGACATGACATGATAACAACCTTGCTTCCTTGATGTTGGCAACAACCTATGGTCTCTTTCCCACATTAGGGTTTTTATCCAAAATATTTACCTCCTAAGTTTAATGGCGTGAAAACATATAGCTTAAAGTTTGAAAGAAAAAAAAGAATTATTCAAAAACATGCTGTAAACGCACAGGCTTAGGCCACAAAGAAGTGTGTGTTTTCGCTTTATTATAATAGTATAGATTTCCCAACTAAACATACAATTTAAGTTATAACATAAAAGTCACGATTTTTACATGAATAGTTAACTTATAAAATTTTCAAGCTTTATTTTGCAGCGTTGTTTTTCTTGTGTCAAATTGCTCTATACATATAAATGTTACTTATGTCGTTAAGAAGAGACCTTCTATATAACAAGCTATAAAACTTAGAACTTATGGAATTGCTTAAAAACAAACTTGATCTTCTTGTTCCAAGAATGCGATGCTTACCCAACTTAACCCCAGTTTATTTCCGCTTTGAATAACAAATTTGATTTTGCAATATTTAATGTTATTAAAATAAAAATCCCAAAACCATCAAGATTATCAGATATTTAAATTTTTAACAAAGCCGTAAAGTAAAACATAATTTGCTAAAAGCCAAAAAATGTATAACCAACATATTTGCTGTTAACATATTACATTCGTGGGACTAAATTGCTGTTGTTCATTACATTACAAAAGTATGTAATTCAAAGCTTAAGTAAATAACAATAAAATGAATATTTTTAAAGAATTTCTAACCTAACTTTTTGGAATATGAATTAGGCATTATTAATAATTATATTTTAATATTTTCTAGGTCTGTAAACACCCAAGGAGGATTATAGCTGCGTACGTATTTACATATGGTATTACTAAATACGACGTAATAATCCATTTGTTATATTTAAATATATTTAAGCGACTTTACTATGCTTTTTATGAAACTAATTGCTAAGATTAGAGTTATTTAGATGATCCGTGACTCTCAGCGATTAATCACTATACCTGAAATCTTTAGAATCTGGGATACAAACTGTAGTTTTCGATTTCAAATTTCATATATACATTTACCCGACGTTCTTCAACAAACTTCTAAAACATCGTAATGCAACCTACACCAATCAACCGTCAACTCGCAATTGGCTTGCGAGGTTGACTATAGCCTAGTCACCCCTAACTTAGGGTAGGCTCCGAACCTGCATTGCACGGTGCCGTCTTCCGAGGAGCGCCTTAGGGTGCAGCGTCCCAACTCGTTGGGACGCACCGAGGGCCCCTTCCCGGGGCGGTCAGTGGGGCGTCGCGGTGGCAAGCGCAAGCGATCCCGTGGCGTCCCACACAATGGCCAGGAGGGAACGAAGGGGTTTAGTAAGGTATGCCCCCCACTATGGGGGGAGAGTCCCACATAACTCTCGTGTCTGCCCAGAGGCATGGAGTATGCAGAAAGCATTCCCCTTCGGAAAAAAAATAAAAAGGGTAGGCTCCGAGGCCCTCAGTGGCGATGTATAATGAGCTGGTGATGAGGTTTAGGTTTGAACTTTATACATGTGCGTATTTTTTTTCAACAAAATTCACACATCATCATCACCAGCTCACTATGTGTCCCCACCGAGGAGCTCGGAGCCTATTCTAAGTTAGGATGACTAGGCCATAATCAACCACGCTTGCCAAGTGCGGGTTGGTTGACTTCACACATATCGTGGAGTTTTTCGCCGATTTGTGCAGGTTGCCTCACGATGTTTTCCCTTACAGTAAGAACGTCGGGTAAATTATGTACATATGAAAATTCGAAAAATCGAAAATCACTTTGGTACATGGCGGGACTCGAACCTAAAATCTGTAGATTACAAGTCAAGTGCTCAAATCACTGAGCTACCGACGCTCAAATGCAAAATTCACACATTGTGTTGAAATTTAAAACTTCTTACGTTAATCTTACAATTAATTACGCTAGATTTTTGCTATCCGATATTACGTTAAGCTATAAAAATTACTTATATGTTAATATCAAATAATGTTTCAGGTACCATTTAACATCGATGCTGGTGCCAGCGTTACATTCTTTTTATTAAATTTAAGTGTTTATTGAAATGTTCTCAATTTATAAATAACAAATATATAAAAATAATGTTTCGAACATTTGACTACATATTTCCATTACATATTTAACCTATAGCATACTAAAACATTTCACGCGTCCTACTTACGTCACTTTCATTAAAACTGATAAATCTAAATAGAGTATTTTTAGACGATCTTTTTTGTTTAAAAATTTACCTTAAAAATCAATATCCTAACCACTTAGTACTAGTTAAGGCTTGTCTATATATCACACCTCATAGTTATGTTGGAATAATTTTTAAAAATATATTTTTAATGTTTATTAGCCAATTATAACATTAAATGTTTGTAAAAAAAGGCAAAATATCGGTTATAGCTTGGTATTGTATAATTTCTTTATTTTTGTAACAACTTTCTATATACTTTATAAGATATATTATGCTCTTCGGTAATTCCGATAAGAATACCGGAGAACAGTATTGATATCAGCATTTGGACTCTTTTATGGCAATTTTCAGTTTAGCAATCTCTGAATTTAAATATGGAAATACAATACTTATCATTTAATGGATGGGATTTATTGCTTATTTTTGAAGAAGATATCAAAATATAAAAAGCAACATAAACTACCTCACAAAATTTTGACCTATTCCTTATTTATATAAAAAAATTTACCTCTTTCTATTATTCATTTATATCTTAAAACAATTACATATTTTTGTACTACTATTTTTTGTATAATTTTCTATATTAATTGCTAAGCAAGAGGAATCAATATTTTCTTGCTATAATTGAATCCAAGGCCCATAATTACGAATAAAATTGGTGATAATTTTGTGTACCATATTTAAATTCAGAAAAAACACGTATGATTGTGAAATGAAATTTTGTTCAGAGCGTTTTAATATAATGCTCAAAAAAAAAAATTTTTGTGTTTAAAACAGTAAAAAATATCTTTCAGATATTACTATTTACCGGTTTATAACAGTCTTCTGTAAAAGTAACAACTCTAAAAAACATTTTTTTTAAATACCCAGAAAAAAATAGAGAAGTTTCGTAAAATCGAAAACCTGAATTTTATCTGAAATATTGTTTCTTAAATATTTATAGCTTTAAAGCTAAATTGTGTTACTGCACTTCATTGTTGTTGAAACTTTTTAGATGTGTATTCTAGCTACATGTGTAATATAGAAATACATATTTATCAGCGAAATTTCGCAACTTTACGACCACTATTTTTGAAACGCTCTTTAAACATTTTTTTCAAACATCTCTAAATATTACAAGACATTTTTTGTGTAATGGAATTATTTTTTTTTTTTGCTATCTTTTCTAACCTTACTATATCTTGTCGTGTTTCAAAAATTGTGGCTCTAAATTCACTGTAAGGTAAATGAAAAATACACCAGATTTGTCATGGGCTTAGTCTAAGATCGCTGCATTTATGTTATAAAGGCATTTAAGTTAATTGAAAAGCTTCATTATATTAATCCAAAACGGCAAGTTAATTTTTATTGCATCTGTCTATTGCATGAAATATTTTTTGTAGGATATGTTGCAAACATATTCTCGTTAACATTTGATGTCTTTAAAACATAAATGCGCAACATACTGTTGGTCTAATTGTAGAGATCTTGTTTATAAAAAGTTAAGATTGTTTAGTATTATCAAAATGAATATCAGGCTTACAGCAAAAATAAAACTATGATCTCGTTCTCATAAACATAACGACACAACATTCCAAATACATTTATTATTTTATTTTAACATGTCTCAATAATTAGACTAGTAGTATTTCTATGAATATTTATAATACTTTATTTCAAGTATAAATATATGTATGGAATGAATCGAGTACCTACGTAATAAGTAGGAATAGAAATTCAATATAGTACGTAAATGGTTTGCACGTTTGGATAGATTACAAGTAATCGTAGACCCAGTTACATTGAAATATCCTGCATTACGTAAACAAATTCTTTGCAAAATAATATTAGACCAAAGGTTTAATAGATTAGTTAATTATTACAGATTTAAACGTGTATAGTAACCTCAAATTACCTTGTTCTGATTAACTGGGAGTCTAGCATGAAAATTGGCGATAAAATCGTAACGTCATCGATACTTTCTCGCAATTTTCATGCTAAACGTCCAGATTTGAATTATACCCGTCGAATGTAAGTCGAAAATTAATATTTACTGTTATAAATACAACATAATCAGTGTAATCGTTATAAAAAGATCGTAGATAATTTTATGATCCCTAGGTGTGCTACCTGTAACCTATAATATAATATTGCTTCAGTAAAATAAAGCAAATTTCAACAAATAAACTGTGATTTAATTCCAAACAAGTCCACCTATACTTTGTCTAAACAAGATTGATTAGTTTGACAATTTAGTAGGGGGTTGCGTAAAATCAGGCATGAACCTTTACGATTTTCTATTTTTATTCTTATTAAAGTTGGAATCGATAGATTCATAGTTATAACTTATGAATTTAAAAAAAAACACTGTTTTATCAAATTTATAATGACCTGTAGAACCATTACAAATAATGAGATTAAATAAATATTTATTACTACTACAGCCGTACGTAATCGAATTGGATTTCGTTATTCTTGTCATCGCTAAATTCTCTACACTATAATTGTCCTCTAAATTAGTTAATAAGAAAATAATAATTTAGTTAGGTTCGATAAATTTCATTTAAACCGAATATTGATAGTTCATAATTGTTCGCTGTGCTTGTATCTTTCGTAACTATGATACCTGTCTATTAAATACGGCATTTGCCTTCATACAAATTGAATTCATACATATGCGTTATTTATCAAACTAATCTATTTTATTTAGACAAACTATAGGGAATATAGTACAAACAATAACATTACTTAATTTTAACGTCAAGCGCCTGTAGGTGCTTGAATAGCAAAATAATTTATTTGGGTAACAACTATATATCAGTAGACTAGTCTCAAGTTTCCTGAATTCCAGGCGTTCACTAATGTTAAGAACAAAATTAGTACCACCGTGCTATAGAATTGGCACAACTCTATGTTATCGGCATAAACGTCACGTCCCTAGCTGACAGCTGTCACTGTCAATGTCACTAGAAGTATGGATTGGATAGATTGGCGCGCAACTTGAGTCTTGGCGAGAAGTGTTGCTCTGAGTTTAAAGCGACAGTATCAATTAATAAGGGTGAGTTGCACCATATCGCCGGTTACCGTTAAAGTTAAAATTATTTGTAACAGTAATATTTGGAATAACCTTAAAATTTACTAAGGATGAGTTACATTAACTAACTATAAACCTTAACCAGCACATTCCCGATGGTTACGTCTTCGGATGTTCATGATATTCGCTACACCAGTTTTGCGCTGGTCAAAATGACGTCATATTTGACACTAATCATAACCGCCCGATTTTGGGCGGTTATAGTTAGCGTTACGGTTAGTGTCAGTTCGGTAGTGTCAACTGTCACAAGCTCTTATCTTCAAAAGTACAAATAATGGAAAAAGTAATGGAAAAAGAAAATCTCTACTATTATCCTATACGTTATCCAGAAGAATAAAGTCTTACGTGCTCGGAAATAATGGATTTCCAAGATCCAACTCGAAATTTGGCCAAACATTCAGTTTGGACAAATTTCGAGTGTCTAAGGCCATAGCAACAGCGCTTGTCCCTTTTCTCTTATTTAAAAAAATGTCCTCTATAAAAGGTCAATTTATAATATGCATTGACAGGACAATTTATAATATGGAAAACAAATAAGATGCATTTATATTTGTATAATTTTATTGCTTCATTTTTGCTACATATTTGAATAGTAAAGTAAATACAGTTTCAATAATGGCCCAAACTAGTTTATTTTCACAAGAGTTTGCCATTTTCTCCATCTTCGTGGGCAAAAAGTTTATTTCACTATAAAATACCATGCGTATGATACATAAATATAATCGGCGAAACATGAATTTTCAAACATTTTAATTTACGTAAATGTCATTCTTGACACCAACTTGACACTTTAGTGACATTCAGGTTTAAATGTTTCCATTGTAAAAACGAAAAATACATAAAACCTCTGTGAGAATATGTTTTTGCACTTGTAACCCTATTATAACTTTTACGATAACCGGCGATTTGATGCAACTCACCCTAAGTTGTCTAATAGTTTCAGAAGTGGGATTTAACCAACCACACAAAGTGGTATTTATATGAGAATAGTTTTTATTACAGTTTCAATACTTTTATAGAATGTTGAGAACTTCATATTTTTGATAAACTGCAAACTTTGTATTGTAATGCAAATTGTTAGTGGAAATCTACATATTTGGTGAGTTTGTTCCATGTTTTTGATTATCCATATAAAATCTGAGTGATTTCTAAGAATTTCCGAAACATTTCACGTAAGTGGATAATTTTGGAAACGTAAAGTTATGTTTACAAAAGTTTTGTTATTAATAAGCCAAAAGAATTATAAATTGAACTTCATCATTTTACAATTGAAACATTATAGCATTTATTTGATTGCTATTCTGGTTGTGATAGGCAGCGACCCTAAGGGAATGGTATAAGGGTGAGAGATGATGATTTAATTGCTATTCTGATCTTGATTTTATAACTTAAATTGATGAAGGAACAAATTGTGTAGAATTGATTTAAAATCAAGTTATATTTTATGTTAAGATACAAATCTGTTGTGGAAATATTAAAACACACATTTTGATTTTATGTTTGTAATTAAAAAGTTGTGCGTGGAATGCTAAAATACATATTTGGTTTTAAGATAAATTTAAGAGGCTGTAACGTAGGTTACAGCTACATGCTATATTGTGTTATGTTTTGAGATAAATGTTTTAAATTAACAGTATTATTAAATGTACAGAATGGTCAACTATGGTTGGAAATCTGTACAGTAAAAGGATGTGTGAAGTGGGTTGGAGTGGTTTTGTCATGGAGTTCAGCCCACAGACAGCAGTGGTGTTGAGGGATCACTGGCTGAAGGATCTGGGAGCTGATGCATGTAAGGCTAGTAGTGTATAAATGCACAGCGAAGCTAAATGGTTACATCCAAAGGATGGTATGGATACCAGGTACTATAGTTGATTTTTATTACTTTGATTTACACAAAAGCAGCTGGTTAGCTGAGGTATGTGTTAAATTGCTTGGAGACATTAATTTGTTAGTTTGGTGTATCAGCTGAAATAAATGTTGAAATAAATACATATTTTGGTTTAGCAGTACAGTACAGTTCAGACTTAGGGCTGGCTGATGTTGATGTTGATGATGTAAACAAGCAATGGGTAAATAAACCAGTTTTTAATGAATGACATAAACTTTACTACTGTTTGGAAGTGTATGACATAGTATAATTAACCAAAACAGAATTAGATTTCTGTGATTGTACTCAGATTTAACACTTTAACAGGTTATGATTAAAACAGTAGTCATTTTGATTATGTAATATGTTAACAGAGGTATTATCAATTATAAAATGCTGCAGTAGTCTGCACAACCTTGCAATTAAGGAATGGTGTTTTAAACTTTATTTATATTCTGTAAGTTAGAATAGAGCCAATGAAGGTGTTGATTGGCTTGGAGACAAATAAGTGGAAGTTGGAGCATTAGCTGCCGGTTGTCATTATATTAATTCATATTAAAATATGTGGCATCTATGAAACATTATTTGAGAGAATTTGAGGTACACACTCATAACATGTTTGATTGATGTAAATGTGATGCTCAGAATAACCCAAGCAAGATACTTAAGTATTTTATCTATGGCAAAGTTGGCCACAAGGTGAAGGTTGTGAAGTGACAGATAAGCAGTTAGTACAGCCACTAGGGGCAAGTACGCATATTATGGTGTGGTAGCACAAGAGGAGATTACACTTTGTAGTGCTAGTGAGGAAAGTATGTGCAGAGATTTATTTAGAATTGGGTGTTACCACCATCAAGAATGTTAATTTTATGTAATGCCTTAGGGGCTTGCAACATAAATGCTTTCCCAGAGCGTAAATTAGACTTGGGTGTTATCACCACCAAGAAATATTATTTATTTGTAATACCTTAGGGGCTAGTGCCATAAATGTTTTACCAGAGAATGGTTTACAATTGGCTGTTACCACCACTAAGGAAGATTAACCTAATCTTTTGCCTACGAGGCATATGATAAGCTTCCGGGCGTATGTTTTGCCTATGAGGCGTATCATTAGCCTCCCGGCGAATGTTTTGTTTATAGACTATATGAGCAGCCTCTGGGAGCATGAATTCCCTCCGGAGTATATGAGCAGCCTCTTGGAGCAAGAGTTGCCTTCGGGGCATATGAGCAGCTGGTGGGGGCATATGAGCAGCCGCCTTGCGCAAGATGTGCCTTCGGGGCTTGTGAAAAGCCTACGGGCTTATGAAGTGCCTACAGGGCGGGTGAAAAAAAAAAGTAAATGAATAAAGCCTAAGGGCTTATGGTGTGCCTTCGGGGCTTGTGAAGTCTGAAAGAATGGCTTATAAAAGCCTACGGGCTTATGTTTTGCTTACGGGGCCTATAAAAGCCTACGGGTTTATGTTTTGCCTGCGGGCCCTATAAAAATCCTGCAGGCTAATGTTATGCCTTTTGGGCCTATCCACAGCCTTCGGGCTTATGTTATGCCTTCGAGGCTTATCCAGAGCCTTTTGGGCCTATCCACAGCCTTCGGCTTATGTTATGCCTTCGAGGCTTATCCACAGCCTTTGGGCTTATGTTATGCCTTCAGGGCCTAACCACAGCCTTCGAGCCTATGTTATGCCTTCGAGGCCTAACCACAGCCTTTGGGCTTATGTTATGCCTTCAGGACCTGTCCACAGCCTTCGGGCCTATGTTATTCCTTCGAGGCCTATCCACAGCCTTTGGGCTTATTTTATGCCTACAGGACTTATTCACAGCCTTCCGGGCTTATGTTGAGCCTTCGAGCCTACAAACAGCCTCCGAGCTTATTTTGTGCCTTCGGGAGCCTGTGAACAGCTTTCGGGGTTAAAATCTGCTTACAGGACTATACATTGTTTACGATACTTGCAATTGGTCGAGCTACATCAGCTCCTCGGGGCCGATGGAACGACGTATCGTGCGGCGAGGTGTAGTACTCCTTCGAGGACGAAAAGATATGCAGGATGGCCGAACTGTTAGGAACAAAATTAGTACCGTGCTATAGAATTGGCGCAACTCTATATTATCGGCATAAACGTCACGTCCCTAGCTGACAGCTGTCAATGTCACTAGAAGTATGGATAGATTGGCGCGCAACTTGAGTCTTGACGAGAAGTGTTGCTCTGATTTTAAAGCGACGGTATCAATTAAATAAGTTGTCTAAAACTAAATATACTGGTTTAATACTAAACTTTAAGATTTCGCCCGCGAATCCGTTCGCGAGGAATTAAAAATAGCAAAAATGAGTAGCCTATGCGACCTTCCAGGCTATCCTCTACTATTATACTAAATTTCATTGAAATCGTTTAGCAGTTTAGGCTACAAACTCTAACATTCATCTAAACTTTCGCATTTGTTACAATAGTAAGATGGTTCTGAAAACCCAGTTGTTTCTTGTTTCATATTGTATTTAGTTTGAAAAAGATTTAATAGTCAGAAAATAAGTCTTATAGGATAATTCTATGCCTTAGAGTTGTAGGCAGAACTACGAACAATACATTCATAGTAATAAAACAAATATTAACATAAATAAAACTTTATTCTTGTAATAAATTATTCAGTAATAATCTTCTCCCCGGGGTCATATACAGTATCGACAGTCTCCGGAGGCAGGGGGTCCATGAGTTCGAACTGCAGATCGTACTGCTGGTCCAGACCTAGGTAACTGTCACTTAGGATATACAATGTGTATATGATGCGACCTGAAACAAAATATTTAATTTTAATCTAATGACAGCCATCTCTTTCATTTTATATGGGAAACACTGAAACAACAGTATTTTGTATATGTGCTAACTGAAAGAACAAGAGAATTAAAGCACAACTTTTAAATTTTAATTTGGAAATCAATTTACTATACTAATTCTTAAATATTCACAATTGACCATCCCTTAGTGTAATTTTTTTTTTGTGACTGAGTTGTCACTGTTTGCCTTGAAGAGGCATTTACCGATTCACCGGGCTTGAGGTGGCCCAGCGCGGATGGCACTTAGCCTAAACCTCTTTTATGAGTAACTAGGCTCGAGGGCTCCCTCAGGAGCTTAGTGTATATTTATTATCCATCTAAAGGCAATAATCAAACAAATGAATAACTTAAAAAAATTATAAAATAGAAGTTATCACATTTTATTTTATAAATAAATGTTTTATTTTGTAACACAGTTTTGTTTATTTTATAACACAAGATGGAGCTTATTATAATTTTGTATAATGTTTTATACCATGTCAATACAGACACGAGGTAATACTAAACTTGACGACATAGTACCATCATCTACTTTTGTTACAGAATAAACAAGTGTAAAATATAAAACATAAACAGCCACGTATTGGCAATTAATTACATTGACTTGGTACCAACAGAGTTAGTGGAATATATGAAAACTGTCTGTGAAGGTGAAGGAAAACATCGTGATGCAACCTGCACATATCGGCGAAGAAATTCAAAGATATGTGTGAAGTCAACCAACCCGCACTTGGCCAGCGTGGTTGACTATGGCCTAGTTACCCCTTACTTAGGATAGGCTCCGAGCCTCTCGGTGGGGACGTATAGTGAGCTGGTGATGATGAAAACTGTCTCAAGTGAATGGTCAACTAAAAATATATTATATGTATATTTTTTTATAATATATTTATATACAGGGTTATTGGTAACTAGACGTATTCCCATGTGGGGATGATAGAGGGGGATCATTTGTGATAATTTTGACCCCTACATATTTTACACAAAAGTTGACCATTTTCGAGTAATCCAGATTTTTCGATTTTTTCAAAATAAGTCGAAATTTCAACTTCAAAAATTCATTTAAAAAAAACAATCAATGATATATACAGATATATATATATATACTCTTTGATATATTCAAAAGTTATTAATAAGGGCAGCTTATTAGTTACCAGTGATGGATGGTGTGTAGAATGCGAGGGGCGCGGTGCCGCGGGGCGGGGCCCGCTTGAGCGCGAGCAGCTCGCCGCGCTCCGTGTCGCCCAGCGTCAGGAACCAGCCCTCGTTCTTGCCGCGAGGGAAACGAGGACATAACACGTTGTTAGGGTTGCCGCCGCGACGCTCCATCTCTATTAGTAAGGTGTATTCCTGCAATGTAAATGTTTGAATTAATATTTAACTAGCTTTCGCCCGTGACTCCGCCCGCTCGAATTAAAAAAAAAAAAAACAAAGTAAGTATGTGTTCTTCCAGACTATACTCTACATCTATGCAAAACTTTATCGAGATCCGTTCATCCTTTTAGGCATTTTAGGCAAACTCTAACAAATATCCATCCATCCATCTAAACTAATATCAGTAAGATACTGACATAATAAAACGTAAACACATTACTTTGTAGGATGTCGACAATTACAGCAAATTTTGGATAATTCCTACTTTAATAAAAAAACCTCGGATTTACGACACGCTTTAAGCTATGTATTTTCACGAAATTAAACTTAAAGGGTAAATAAATTAAAAAAAACTTTCATGTTGGATAGGAATAAAAACTACAAACTGACATCAAGAAAGCAATGTTGCCACGGTAACGGTACTTGTTAGCTAATTAATTTCAAATGCCTTTGTTGCCATTAGCGTATTTAATGTTGCCATTTGCAATTGAGAATTTGTAAAATGTAAAGAATATTTTTTTTTATAAATTCATGCGGATGAAGATATATAGAACAGCAAGTTTTATTATAATTTTCTCACCTGTTCAGCATGTAATGGAAGCCAGGAATCTCTCCCAGGCGACTGTTGTATCCTTTTCTCTTGCTCGCAGTCGCTGTCGAACCACAAGCCACGGATTTTCAACCTTATGTCTAAGGTCGGAAGGTCACAAATTGCCTGCAAATGGAAACTTACATTATGTCCTGCTTAAATAACAAAAAAATATTTTATAAATTTACTAAGAATTTTTTTCAACTTTATTTGTTCAGTTTCGCTACAAGGACACTCTAAAAAAATAGTCTAAAATCATACTAAAAAGGTTCCTCTAATACTGGAATGATACTCCAAAAATACTTGAAAAAGCAACAAAACTTACTTTATGTATCTGCTCAATTTGATACTCTTCAAACTCTCTCCTGCTATACTTAGCTAATAACTCATAATTCCTCATACAAGCCACCTTCAGTCCATTCAACATTATACACGGTTTATTCGTATCTTGAGTAATTTGTGAGAAAATATACAAATGTTGTGAATCGACGTGCGGCAGAATAGTGAGCGGGGAGTCAGTGGGCCAGCGCGCCTGCACCACGCACTGCATCACTACCTGACACGACAGACAGACCGATAGCCAACCGTTCTCCGCTGAGGTATCTATCATTGCCTAGGTAACAGAAAAAAAAGTAAAAAAAAACGATTATTGGTACAATTAAATAAAACTCAAAAACTACTGGGCAGTTTGACCATATGGCAACTATTCAAATGTATTGAAACAAAAATCACGTAAATCGCATCGTAATCGATTTACATAAAGGACCGATCAAAGAACTTTCCTATTTGAAGTCAGTTAAAAATAGTTTTAGTTTAAAAATAATCTAGTAATAAAAATAACCCTATGTTACTCAGTAATAATGTACTTTTCTAATGGTAAAAGAATTTTTGCAAACAATGTAGTAGTTTTCGAATTTATTAATTACATATAAAAATACAAATCCTTTTATTAGTAAAGATATTTTTATTTGTAGATTATAGGTGATTACAAACTCCAAAATTGATACTAGCCAATATTTCAATAATTATTTATCAAAATACAGTTCAAAACTTGTTTGTATAAACCAGTAGTTTATGATTGTCAATATTATTTATATCATTTTTTTTTATTTCTGTAAATTTTGTTTTGTTGTTATTTTTTTGTGTTTTGTTTTTTTCTTGGCCAATAAATAATGTTTTAATTTATTTATTTATCACCAGCTTCACTATAAATCCCCAATAAGTTGCTTGAAGTCCTAAGTAAGCATTTTATCTGAATATTGTTATCTTAAGCTAGTATTAAGTTAAGAGAGTACCTGTAATATTCGTATAGTTTGATCTAGCACAGACTTAGTGTCAGTCAAGTAGTCAGTGTTGGGCAGCGTGAGTCGCGTCAGGTGAGCCTGCAGTAAGAGGAATGCCTTCACATTCGACGAGTCCAGAGACAACGAGTCTACCGGCAGACGACATTGTTGCGCTAACTCCCTGTAAATTAATAAATGTAGAATTAAATCATTATACACGTTAAAAGATATTTGTACCCCCTTTTTAAGGAAATAACGAACGGATGAACAAGTTTGATTCAATTAAAATTGATGTGGAGAAGTGCAAGCTATTTTTAAAGAAAAAAAATAATTCATCAAGAATATTGAACAATGGGTGACAACGAGAAAATATAAGTAAGCGTGATTCGTATGATGTTAACAGAGTTTATTTCGGTCTTGGTCTTAAAATCGGTCTGAGTCTTTCAATGGGTCTAGCTGTAGCTCTCGGTCATGGTCTTGTACTTGGTCTCAGTCTCGGAGTAGATCTAGACGTAGCTTTCGGTCTCGGTCTCAGTCTCAGACTAAATCTCACACACATGTACTTGCCTGTAAAAACATGCAGTACCATAAAACTTAATATAACTTAATAAATCGCTCACCCATTAAGTATATCCTCATTATGCCTGACTGGCAATGTGGCGAACTCCTCAGAGTCAGCCAGCACACGCAGCAGGTCGTCAGTGTTCATGTTGGCGTGCAAGTGCTCGTTGAAGTGAGCCATCGTCTTGTGAGATAAATAGTAATAAGATGCAATACGACCCATCCAAGTGCTGTGCAGCGTGCGTTCATCCTGGATACAAATGATAACTTATTAATGTATTTCTAACAGAAGAATAGCAGGAAATAACCTAAAAGTTACTTTTGTACGGAAGTATACAGTTTTTATTTTATTGTCCGGCAAAAATATCTACAGAAAGGTAATAATAATTGATTACTATTAAAGCTTAAAATAGTCGAACTAAAACTTTTACTGAATCCATTAATCAAACTAAAAATCTATTTTTAAACAAAACGGAAGTAAAAGTCATAGACAGAAATACAATTCATTTTTTTTCAAATTCTCTTTCAAATTAGTTCGTTCTTTCTTCTCACACTAACAAAAATATAAATTAACTATTGACTAGCTGTTGCTCGCGACTTTGTCCGGGTAAAACTAAGAAATAATAAAAAACCATAGTCTTTGCTAGTCACTGATAACATAGCTTTTAATGGTGTAAATAATTTATTAAATCGGCCCAGTAGTGTTTAACACACAAATATTTTCTCTTTATTACATTAGTATGGATAATTATTATAAAATTATATAAATGCTTACCTCTTCAATTTGAATACAGTTAGCATTAAGTAGGGCGTCAAGTCGAGTGTGTACGAGGTTGGAGAGATAGTAATTGACGTCTTGTGGCTCCAGACTGTCCAAGTTGTAGTACGAAGGATTCTTCAGTAAGCGACGGAAGAAATACGTCCATGTTAAATAGTCTAGAATATCTTGCTTCGTTTGTACAGTACCTTAAAAACGTTAGGAATATTATTATTAACTGTAAACCCCGACTCTGTCCGCGGATTTAAAAAACAATGGTACCCTATGTTTTTCCAGACTATGATCTATATGTGCCAAATTTTATCAAGATACATTAAGCCGTTCTGCAAATATCTTTTAAAACATCCATCCATCCATCTAATCTTTCGCGTTTATTACATTAGTTGCACTTTCGAAACACAACTAACTATTAATTTGTGCTAGGATATGTTTCATGACAATAGTCGAATGACGGGATTCGAACCCTCGACTGCAAGATCGGTATCTGTACCCCAAACCATTAGGCTATCGGTGCTTTATAAATACAACTTCTGGTAATTACAGTCTAAAAAAACCTGATATAATACTATACCAGCAACAATTTCAGCGTTGAGATGATCAGCCAACACTTCGAGGAGACTGGACTCAACGGGAAACGGCTCGTACAAGAACTTCTTGTAAAAGTTCTTCTTCTGGTCGTGGACTAACACTACAGCGACGCCTTCGTTGTCGTACTAAAAGAGTACAGGTATTAAATTAAGTAGTATGCAAAGTGATTCAGAAAATGTATAGAGTGGGCATAAATGACACTTCAATTGCGACTTTTTCACATGTTAACGCCATCGACGTCGATGAAGATGATGATGACGATGATGACATTGATGTTAACGACATCCAACGATTAGATCCTGAAAACCATTAATTGTCAATAGGTGTCATTAAGTAATATTTCAATGTTTGTATTGTATTCTTAAACACTGTTTAGTTTATTCTATACCAAAATTTTATAGTGTTTTATCACATGTCAATACAAGGTCACGAAGATGCGTACTAAACTTGACAACTGATGCCGTGTCTATATGTTTTTTAAATGTCGTTCAGGCTTAGTACAATTTTGTAAAATGTTTTTATTACAAGGACACGAGGTGGCACTAAACTTGACAACTGATATAGTACCTATCACAGAAAGTACCAGTAAAAAAAATCAGCATGCCTTGTCTATATATTTTTACATGTTTTTGTATGCTATTCACTATGGTAGGATCGTTTCTAGCTGTGCCTTGCGATTTTGTATATTCATAGAAAACATAACTAACCTGAGGTCTACCAGCTCTGCCCATCATTTGCAGTACATCAGTGATGGGCATATCCACGTATCTCTTCTGCTTGCCGTCGAAGTACTCTGTTCCCTTGATGACTACCAAATGCGCGGGGAAGTTGACGCCCCACGCCAACGTCGCCGTACAAATTAGAACCTTATAACAATACACTTTAAGTTTAATTTTGTATTTATTAAACCAATAGAAGGAACTGGATTCAACTATTAAATCTAAATGGGCTTATATAGGGTGATTTTTAAAAATCACAAGCTTTGTGGAAGTAGAGGACCTCAACAACTATCGTTTAAGCGCAAAGTATGTTGCCCAATTTTCTATAGATTGAAAGCAATTTAAATATTTGAAAAAAAAATGGTAACATACTTTATACTTGGTATCCGTCCGTTAAGTATCATCCTGTATATCACTAACCTGAATCTTCTGATTAACAAACAACTCTTCGACCGTAGTGCGATCTTTCTCGTGCAGTCCTGCATGGTGAATGCCGATACCGAAGGCCAGCGTCAGCTTGAGGTTAGACTCTCGAATGTTCGATAGAATCTGTTCCATCTCCGACTCCTGCATGTGCAGCCATTGCTTTGGGTTGTCTTCTGCAGCCAAATATGCTATAAGATCCAGTGCTGTTAATCTGTAAAAAGAATATAAACTAGGAATTTGAAATAAAATGAGATGAGATTAGACTAGACCGGAATAGACTGGACTAAATCGGACTAGACTGAACTAGACTAAACTAGACTAAATCAGACTAGACTGAACTAGACTGCACTAAACTGGACTAAACTGGACTAAATCGGACTAGACTGAACTAGACTATATTCAACTGGACTAGACTGAGCTAAACAGGACTAGTCTGAACTGCACTGGACTAGACTACACTAAATTGGACTAGACTGCATTAGTTTACATTGTGTCTATGGAATGAATAGTACTTAGCATATGATGCGATGTGTGTTACCTGGTCTGCCGTCTACTGGAGACGAAGACGAGCGCGGGCGAGCAGGGCGAGTGCTGGCGGATGGCCTGGAACGTGGGCTTGTTCATGCTCAGCATGCGCGGGCAGTAGTGCCGCCCGGGGTGGCCAGATATGTGCACCTATACCAATATTAATGTTACTATCCAACTACACTGCAGTACAAATTGTAATTAAACCTTTTTTTATTATTTCTATGATAAGGGAGATGAAATCAAAGAGATTCAAAATATATATATAAAGTAAGCGTAGTTGACACTTCATTTGACACTTTTAACATAATCTCAATAACGCATCGAAACCACATCAATATAATAATTGAATTATTAGACAATAGGTCACTTATATTTTTTTAAACTGTTAAGTTTACTTTATAACAATCTTTTGGAGTTTATTACAATTTTGTAAAATGTTATTTAACACGTCAATAATAACCTCTCAAAGAAGTTACCAGTGATAAAATATTCACTATGTCTAGTGTATACATTTCTTAAATGTCTGGATGAAATTGTGTTTTCACAGAGTTCCGTACTTCAGATATATTGTTATTTAAGAAGACATTAGTTTCATTGTGAGCTATACCTCTAAAGGTACAGGTCGGACTGACGGTCTGAAGTTGTATAGCCCCATTTCGCCGATGTTGAGCCAGTTGGCCAAGTCCTTGGCGTTGGCGAGCGCCGTCGACAGACCGATTATACGGAGACGTCTTGATGTGTGTGATTCTATGAAATTCGTTCTGAAAAACAACATTAATAAATTATTAAAACCTATTTTATTTATTTTTATTTAGACGATAAGATAAGAATATTACATGGGTTTGCATGCAGTATTAATTTTAGGTACTGTAAATCAGTGGTGTAAAGCGATTTTATAAATTAAAAGAAAAGATCAGTTGACAATCAAAATTAAAAACTTTTACTGACCAGATTAAGGTACACACACCTTGATTAAACTATCGCAAAACTATTTAGTTTCGCTTTAATTCCTATGAGCTTATATTTGCGCATACTACTCGATTTTTAGTTGTGCAACTAAACAGTTGAATTGACGAAACAGTCGTCCGCACAACACACAAGGTGCACACTCTAACATAATATATACTAAGAAATACTTTTAAATAAATGTATATTAAGCATGTATGGTGGTGAAAGTAAATCTTCAGTTACCTGGAGACAATAACTTCAAGTACGGGGCCCCTGTCCTCCCCCAGCAGGTGTATTTCATCAATGACGATGAGGGCGACATCCCGCACGTAGTTCCTGGTCTGCCAGGAGCGGCTGATGCCGTCCCACTTCTCGGGAGTCGTCACTATCACGTGGGAGTTCCTGATCGCTCGGATATCGGGAGACACGTCACCTAACATTCAGATAGAAATCTTCTTACTATACTAGTATTATAAATGACAAAGTTTAGATGAATGGATTTGTTAAAGTTAAAAGCTGAATGGATTTCTATGAAATTTTGGTATAGACATAGAGGATAGTCTGGAAAAACACATAGGCTCATCACTTTTGTTTTTTTTTTAATTCCACGTGAACGGAGTCGCGGGCGAAAGCTAGTATTATAAATGCGAACGTTTAGATGGATGGATGTCTGTTAGAATTTTTAGCCTAAACAGCTGAAATCTCGATTAAATTTGGCATAGATGTAGAGCACAGTCTGGAATAACACATAGGCTACGCACTTTTGTTTTTTTAAGTCTATGCAGACGGAGTCGCAGGCGAAAATTATTTCAGAATAGAAATGAAATTCTCTCGATTTCGTTTCTAATTTAAATCCTAATACTTAGCAATGGTTACTAAAGTATTCCTTAGGGTAAATTTTTTAAAAGTAACCTAAACTAGAAAGGATTTAAATTATTTAATGACTGGCCGGAGCCTCTATGGTATTTCAATTAAGAATTAAAAAAATGTTTACAAACCTGTTAATTCAACAACGTTCTTGCCAAGTCTCTTCTCTAGACGCACTTTCCAATCTTTTATTCGTTCTTTGACTAAAGCTTTTAATGGTGCGATGTACACCACCTGAAATAATCACATAAATCTCTAAACACCAAAATATTTATATCCTGTTCCAAACGATCGTCTAAATCTCTTTGCCTGCGACATTTTTTTGCGTAGAATTAAAAAACATTGGTAACCTATTAGTCTTTGCATTCTTTCATAAA
Organism: Papilio polytes; assembly: GCF_000836215.1. Classification (NCBI taxonomy): domain Eukaryota; kingdom Metazoa; phylum Arthropoda; class Insecta; order Lepidoptera; family Papilionidae; genus Papilio; species Papilio polytes. Next base: position 1,171,675 of record NW_013525513.1, read on the forward strand.
TCTATCTTATCCAATGGCATTTATTAAATTAACTGTTACTCGAGACTACATACATGCGGATTTAAAAAAACTAGATCGCTGCAAACGCTCAGTTTTATCTGACAGATTTATCTGAACAGACCGATCGTTCAGATAAATCTGATAAAACTGAAAACTATTCAGTGAGAACTACTTTATAGTGTACAGTATTTTTTTCTGCTACGATGATTTGCTTTATCCTACTATTATATATGCGAAAATCTAGATGGATGGATGTTTGTTAGAGTTTGTAGCCTAAAAAGCTGACCAGCCCTAGACAAAATGACTTTCCATTAACGATATTGCTTGTATAATCGACAAAATGTGTTAAAATATACAAGAATGAATACGTCACAAGCACGTGACTTACAAATGTCGTCAGTTCCATACATTTTTGACTTTTCGATCAGCGATAATCGATTACTTTGTCTAAAGGGGCATATCGCGATGAAATTTGGCATAGGTGTAAAGCATACTCTGGAAGAACACACTTTGTTTTTTTTTTTAATTCAATGCTGACGGAGTCGCGGGCAAAGCTAGTATATACATAGATTTCGTTCAGAATATCTATAAAAATTTAACATTACGACATGTAATTCATTATTAATTACCTTGCAACCAGGATATTGGTTGAATACTCTGAACATGGCGACTTCAGCGACTATCGTCTTGCCGCTGCCGGTGGGCGCGCCCAGCAGCACGTTGTTGTCGGTGTGGTACAAGCAGTGGAAGATCTGACTCTGTATCGGGTTGAAATGACTGAAGTTGTACAACATCTCGTATGATGGGTTATTCAGAGCTGTCACCGGTAATGGTTGGAGTTCTAGTAAATCTGGAAATAATTAAATTATCTTACTAATATTATAAATGCAAAAGTTTAGATGGATGGATGTTTGTTAGAGTTTGACTAAACGGCTATACGGATCTCGATGAAATTTGGCATAGATGTAGAGGATAGTTTGGAAGGACACATAGGCTTATTACTTTTGATTTTTTAATTTCATGCCGACGGAGACGCGGGGAAAAGCTAGTAATTAATAATGAAAATATCTTTAACTGATATATTCATCTATGGCTACTAGGGGAGGCCATTAATGTTTTTTTTTAATCCACGCTGACTGTCTTAGAGTTCGTACACACATACCAGAACTTAGAATAGTTTTTTTTTATCTATCTATACTAATATAATACTTAATACTAATATAAAAAGCGTATATACACACTACTTCGTGACGTAGGATGGGGAAAAAACCTTAATGTGGGAAAGGGACCATAAAGTGCAAGCTGCCAACATCAAGGAAGCAAGGTTGCTATGGTAACGGTAATTGTTATCCAATGTAAAAGGCCTTCATTGTCAGTGCATTTGAATTTTGACATTTGTGATTGAGAATTTGACAAATGTAAACAATAAAATAAAGATTTTTTTAACGGCAAAAAAAATCGTTTTGTTAACTAACCTGTATGTGGAGGATGCGTTTCAGGTAATATAAGATGTTGGAATGTTAACGGTAGAACACTTTCTGATCCCAGCCATCTGTAAAATTAAAACTTGTCAAATATCTACTTTTAAAATATCAAAAAAAATCGAACAGTCTATGTTACTGAGTTATATATTAGCTATTTAATGATGAAAGAATTTTTGAAATCGGTTCAGTAGTTTTTTGTTTCTTTCCTTTTTATAATATTAGTATAGATAAGGAATTCAACTATCAATATCATTTTGAAAGCGTCATATCTTGAACAATGAGAGAGCGGCAACTGCAAATGTCGCCATTTTTTATAATTCTACATTACAAAAAAAATGCATTTAGTTTGGTTTTGTTTTCAACTTTGAAAAATTTAGAAAAAAGTTGGGATTTTTTTGGTTACTGGTAACTCTAAACACTAGCTGTCAATGTCAAAAAAACTGGAATTAGATTCTTATAAGTCTAGGATAGGTTAAATACAAAACAACGTTACCTTTCAGACGTAGCCCTTATATAATATTGAGGCGGTAGAGGCTCTGATATCGGAATTGTTATTACCAACTCTTGTGGCTCATTCGTTATAACCTGAAAAGTAATTACATTTTTAATAAAAAAAAAATTCTATTTAATTTCAGATGAATAATGAATCAGCATAAATGATTAGACTCACATAAGTTCAAAGTAAAGTCACTTTACCTTCCCACCCTTACACGATAAGAGTGGGAAGGAAAACTAAAATTAGGCATACGGAACGCACACTCAAAAGACTGTACGCGGAATTGATTTCACTTCACACCTGTGTGTGGTCGTTGTATTGCGGACAACCCAGCCCATACGTTCCAAAATTTAAAAGGATAATTCAATTTTAATACAGATAAAAAAAATCTGTTTATTTACCTGTTTTTTAGTAATAAGGAAGTATTCGTGGTAATACATGATATCGGTATCGGGATCTTCTACCCATATCCAAAATGCTTCTGGGGCTTTGCCGTGGTATTTGTCGTTCCATCTACACAAACATATTTTTAGTACACGTTGCCGAAATATTGTGAATTTCGTCTATTTACAAACGGAATAGGCAAATTTAAGACCGTCTGGATATACATTTAACGAATCAAACAATATTTTAGTCCATGATTTCTAAACGGTAACAGCATTTGTTGAAGGAGAATAGTTATTTTGAACTAATATTCAAACTTATACAATTTCACTTTCATGATTTTAACAGTATTTAAAAATAGGTTTCGCCCGCGACTTCGTTTGCGTGAAATTAAAAAAAAAAGAAAAGTGAGTAGCCTATATCTTCTTCCAGGCTATCCTCTACATCTATACCAAATTTTTTCGAGATTCGTTCAGCCGTTAAGACTACAAACTCTAACATCCATCTATTTTTTAATTACTTACCTAAAATTGGGTGTAATAGTTAATCGTATTCTGAGTACAGTTCTGGTGATGGGATGTAAAGAAGCTTCCATTTCCAGAAGAGGGAATTCATCTGCGCATTTCTTCATATGCCGTGCTGTTTTGGGATTTCTAAGTAAATCACCTGTAAACAATTTTTTATTATTTGAAAGTATGTAAATTAGGTCGCTTATTTCGTCAGTTAATTTATTTTTAGGAAAAATTCAATAGCACGGATTGTTTATTTGTAAGAAGAATATCTCGAAGGAACAACTGTGTCGGTATATGTAATAATAAGTTATTAAAGAGTCAGTCTGAACTTGATGCTGGTCGTTTTATTACGTGTTCCCGCCACACGACAAACTGTACAAAAAAATCTAGTTGTTTATCGTACAGCAGTCACTATATCAGACTATAGATACCACTATAATTTAACATGTATAGACCGACAAATTTAACTGACCCTGTGGGCATAAATGAAACTAAATTAATCACTAAAAAGCTGACAAGCACCCCTTATTAGTGTCTAAAAAGTGTCACAATGCTTGCTGTACTTTAGCTATCCGTAATTTTTTGTAATTTCATGTTATTTTCTATGCCTATACAACTTTTACATATTAGATATTGCAGGGCTTCTCACTGGACCAGATATCATTATTTGACTTCGACTTAATTGCATAGTCAAATGACTTTATTAGGAAAATGGGTAGGAAATAAACGTCCTCGACTATACTCACCAAGTTCCTGCCACTCCATATCCCTGATCTGATCAGGTTTGAGCATCGGGTACTCGATGTGCCGCAGTATCTCGTTGGGGAAGCAGTTGAATTGTCTCATATCGTTGTAAAAGTCCCATTGCTGTAGTTCAAACATCTTCGCCATTTTGAGATATAGACCCGCCATGTACGCGTTATTTTTACGTAATGTTATCTCAAATAATGCTCGTACTATTCGTACTGCGTTCTGTGAAATTAGATTTATATATCTTTAGAGCTACACTTTTTATCACTTTAGTACTTTCGACACAGTATACAGGGTTTGGTAATTAGACGTATCCACGTAAGTCGGTAATAGAGAGGATCATTTGTGATATTTTTTACTAATAGTGCATATAGATGCAAAAGTTAACCATTTTCGAATTTCATTTTTTTTAAAATAAGTCAAAAATGTCCCAATAAATTAAAAAAAAAACGTATAAATTATAACTTCATCAGAAGTTACATTTTCAAATCATTTTGAAAAAAATCGAAAAATTAAGTATACTCGAGAATGGTTAACTTTTGTATAATGGATATGGTCAAATTTATCACAAATAATCCCCTGTATTACCTGCTAACGGTAATACATCTACTTACCAATATGTACGTTAGAAACAGTTCTGAAAGTGCAACACTGCGTATGGCCGCGACTGTACCTTGCAAATGTAGTTCAAATCCGACTGCAGAGAGGATCCATTGACGCGTCCGCGGGACAGATACGTTTGCAGCAGTATATTAATCTTCCAATGTGTATCTTCCGGAGGGTCTTCTATACGAAGCTCGCAGTACTGGTCTTTGAGGTTCCATAGCTCTGTTAATTCTTCTTTTCTGACCTGTAGCAATATTATATAGGGTTATTTTATTAATAAGCGAATATTACTTTAATTGAAAATTTAAAACAGATAGAGTTAAAAAAGAATAATTACTTAAAGTTTCTATTTAGTTATGTGTATAGTGAATCTGGAAGTGAAGTGGAGTGAAGTGAAAGAGGAAAACTTTGATTGTAACGAATAGGCTCAAAAACTAGTGGGCCAATTTTAAAAATTCTTTCACCGTTAGAAAGCTAATTTATCTGGAAGTAACATAGACTATATTTTACAATGTTTTTTTTTATTCATGCGGACGGTGTCGCGGGTGAAAGCCAGTTTCAAATATATTAAATACATTATCATTATGGTTCTTAAGCCTTTTGGTTGGTGTCCCTTTATAAGGTAAACTGACTAGTTATTGTTCACTTTCTATATAAAAAACGCTAAAATTGATTATTTTACGATAGTATTTTATATACCTTTAGCTGTTGGAAGTCCGAGCAACGTGTGAGCATTTCAATAACGTAGCCTTGTGTCATAGACTTGCGCACCATAGAGTTGAACACCTCCATGGTCTCGCAAGTAATGTAGTAGTGGCTGGCGGTGCGGCCCAGGTCTAAAAACATAAGAAATATCATAGCGAAAAGATATTTAAATCGATATTTTTGTATCTTGCTGTTACGTTAATATGACAGTTTTCAAACATACTGTAATATTATGCAAAATACAAATGCAAGTGTAGTTCATTTTTGTCTTATTATTTTATATAATAAAATATAGCCTATGTTACTTACAGATAAATTATTTTTGAGTTATTTCAATACATACAAAAATACAAAGTTTTCCTCTTTATAATATTAGTATAGAAGTATAGATATATCTACTACTACAAAAGAACAATTAACTTCTCAAGTAATGTTTAATCTCCCAATTTTTTTTATCTATATCTATACTAATATAATAAAACGTAAACACAATCTTCCTAATGTAAGATATAGCCATTACAACGAATTTTAATAATTACTTTTTTAATAAAAGCCCCACACTCACAAAACGCTTTAAGCTACATATTTTTATGTTATTCAACTAATAAGAGGAATGAATTGAACATTATATAGCGTGAAAAGAACAAAAACTACAAGCCAATAGCTAAGAATCATGGTTACCATGGTTACTCATAATTTTTTTTTTCGTGTAAGTCTTGGCGAGAGCATTTGAATTTTGACATATGAATTAAACGGAATGTAAACAATAAAACAGTTTAATAGTTCGTAATAATAACATACCAGTAATATTAAGATCTCCGGTACGTTCGTTGTAGCGCAGCATGAGTGTGCGGTCGAGCTGCATGGCGGCTGATGTAATCAGCTCGCGACGCTTCGTCTCCAACATCGGCTCCTCTTGCACATCACTGTATGTCAGACCATACACCTAACAAGAAGAAATTCTAAATTTGGCATTGATGTAGAGAATAGTGTGGAAAAACACATATGCTACTCATTATTGTTTTTCTTAATTCCGCGCGGACGGAGTCGCGGGCGAAAGCTAGTAATAATAAAGTATTTATTTATAATAAATACTTTATTATTTATTTTATCTTATTTATTTATAATAAATACTTTATTTATAATAAATACTTTATTATTTTACTCTAATTGAAAAATATACATTTCATAAGAGCCTTGACTCCTGTACTACAGTACAATTAGCTTGTTATAAAAATTCCACTTTACGAAAAGTTGCCTTGTTTATTGAGACATACACCGCCTCTTCTTACAATAACCAATTAGATACCAATGAGTGACGTAAACTAAGAGATAATAAAGAGAAATTAGCCGTGTATCACCAAATATTTTTTTTGTACGGACAAATTTAAAAGCTGGGTTTTTTTCCACGTTGAAATGTTCAAATAAATGTAGCTTTTAAGTTGGAACACCGCCATTTTCCCCGACCGCATTTTTTAACTGGTCTAATGAATAAATGCGTATTTCTTCTCCTTAAAACAATAACTAATACTTACTTGTGGATTAATTCTCATTCGAACAAACAAATACGTGTAACTCAACCATTCCACCGCTTCGTCGATATTTGTCACTGTGCCGAGAGCAACCTGTAATAAACACAAATAACAATAGTTAAATTTTTTAAAACTGGTTTTGTCTGCGCGAAATTAAAAAAGAAGTAGACTACGTGGTTTCAGACTATATTTTACATCTGTGCCAAAGTCATTGAGTTCCGTTAAGCCGTCTTCGAAACACGTATAAACATCCATCCATCCAACCATCCAAACTATCACATTTTTAGTATTATGTGTTTTCGTCCGCGAATGCGTCCGTGTAAAATAAAATAAAAGCAAGTAACCTATGTATTCTTCCAGACTATGTTCTACATCTATGTCAAATTTCATCTGTTTATGTTGCAAACTCTAACAAACATCCATCCATCCATCTAAACTTTCGCATTAATAATAATTCAGCTATTCCCGTGCGGCTTCATCCACATGAAATTATAAAAAAAAATATTTTACGTTTACATTTGTCAAATTATCAATTGCAAATGTCAAAATTACCTTAACTATAATAACCTTGCTTCCTTTATGTTGGCAGCTTGTTGTTTATGGTCACTTTCCCACATGAAGGACTTTTCCAATTTATTTACCGCCTCAGTTTAATAGCGTGAAAATATATAGCCTATAGCGTGTCGTAACTGTAGGGCTTTTTATTAAAGAAAAAATAATTCAAAAACACGCTGTGATTGCTGACATCTTACGCCACGAAGTAGTGTGTTTACGCTTTATTATAATAGTATAGATAGATTAATTAAGAAGTTAGATAGCATGTAAATAGTATGATAAGAAAACTAAATCAAACATACCTCTGCATTCAAGTTATCAGCCAACAGATTAATGAAGTTACTCTCTATCGGGAACTGATTGGTCATAGACTTCAAGTAGTGCGTGAGTTTGTCGTGCGTCGTGATGATGATACCGGTGCCCGACTTGTCGAACTGCGGCCGGCCCGCGCGACCGAAGATTTGTAGCACATCCAGTATACTTAGATCCATGAACGTACCGTGGTTCTGGTCGTAGATTTCTGTACCCTAAAAGACATTTAAATTTAATAAATTCAATTTATGTTAAAATTAACTAAAAGCAATAAAGTCAATGTTAAAGTTGACGCTGAAGCAGTAGCTGAAGTTTATGGTGAAGATCTATGTTTACCTTCGGCTGTAGCTACAGCTGAAGGTTTTTTATATATATCATAAGGTGGCAAACAAGCAAACGGCCACCTAAATCCGCCAAACTGGGGAAGGGACCGCTTCCCATAATCATTCGCAATAGCGAATGCGTTGCCTACCCTTAATCGTCGTAGGAGGAGATGCACATTAAGAGGATATTTCCCCTTTATATGCGTCTCCTGCACCGTCAAATCCACGTTACCTTCCCATCTTTTTTCTTATAAGAAAATGATGAAAAGGGACTAAAGTTGGGCCTCCGGCACCACGCTCTTCAGACTGTACGCGGAATTGCGTCCACTTCACCTGTCTTCTATGTGGTCGTGGTATTACACCGGGCAGATGTTAAATCTAGAATTAAAGCTAGAGCTGAAGCTTAATTAGTTATATTTGAATGTTATAGTTACCCTTATTATAACAGCGTGTGCGGGCAAGTTAACGCCCCAGGCAAGTGTCGACGTACACACCAATACTTTAATATAGCCCTCCGCGAAATACTTCTCAACCATGTTCCTAAAATATTCAAAAGTATAATCAAACATTACTCCATAAAAATCACAAGACCGGATTTAGCAGTTAATGTAACAATTATGCCATCTAACGCCTAATTTATGCAATTAATGACCACAGATTATATCTAAAAAAAGACAAAGAGAGGAGATAGTTAAATGAGACAAAAGAAAGGGATGGAAAATGTAAGAAAATATGTAATAAACTGACCTGTCACTCCTCAACATACCAGCATGGTGACAAGCGAAGCCTGCAGCGAACAATTCACCTAATTGTTTATTGGGACTGCTACTAATAGATTTCTTAGCTTTTAAGAAACCACCAGTATCTTCTGGCTCGAAGTGTTTCAAATGGCCCTTTTTCTGTGCGATTTCTTTTAATACCATCGCAGTTTGGTGCGTCGCGTTACGAGCGTGTACGAACACCATAACTTGATGGCCCTTTTGTACCATATCTACCGCTTTGTCGTAGCATATTTCGTTCATTGTTTGCATCTGGAATTTAAATCGTATACTATAAGAATTGTTAAATAGTACACATTGATTTAAGTGAAAACGCCAATTTCCTAGTGGTCTGGGGTACAATCTATTCATCTTGAGGTCGAGAGTTCGAATCCCGATATTCGACTATTGTCGTGAACCAAATCATAGCAAAATCTTTGCAAGCTTACCTGGAATTCTTAAAAGAAATATTAGTAAATTAACAAAAATCCACTAATCTATACTTATGTTTTAAAATAACTCAAAAACGACTGGGCTAATTTTAAAAATTCTTTCAGCATTAAAAATCTACATTATCAATGAGTAACATAGGCTGTGTTTTTTTATTATTTTACGCGGGCGCAGTCACATTCTGAATAAAGAAAAATGTAAAAGCATTTTTAATCACAAGAATTCCAAAAAAAATGAGATTTGACAACCACATTGAGATATGATAAAAGCAGGAACGAATATTTAGATTAGTATCTACTAAGGAACTTTAGTGAGAATTTAACGATTTTTATTATGGCAATAATAACTTTTAACTAATAAAACATATAACAAACCTGTCTAAGATGCGAGCCGCCGCCGCTGCCGACCTCTTTAACGCCAATAAACTGTTGTTCCAATGGTACAGGACGGAACCGGGAGTCGAAGAAGAATAGTCCTATGTTTGGATTAACGCGTAAGAATCTAAAAATAAAACCTAGTTGTTATTTAAAAATGTTAACAAGAAATACATTGCGTTTTAGTTCCAATTAAAATTTAAATTAAGTCATTCCGTACATTACATTTGGTACAAGTTAAAGAAAAAATTGTGTCGTTATGTTTTTTTTTTATATGAGAAGGGGGCAAACGAGCTGCGGGTTGTTTGACTCAAATAATCTGACAAACTATACGTTTGACAAAAAGTTCGATCCTTCATCGTAGTACTAGTGTTCAATCAATATTGTTATATACTGAACACAATTTTAAAAGTAACTATTAGATTTATACTAATATTATAAAGAGGGAATATTTGTATTTTTCTATGTATTAAAATAAGCCAAAACTATTGGGAAGATTTTAAAAATTCTTGCACCGTTAGAAAGGTATTTTATCTATGAGTAACATAGACTATATTTTTTATATTATTATTATTCTTTTTTAATAGAAGTAAAAGATATTCTGGAAGAACACATAGGGTTCACACATTTTTTTAAACTCCACGCAGACAAAGGCGTGGGCGTAAACTAATAAAGTACATTACCTGGCAACATCTACGTAATTAGGCAGTGTGGCGGACAGACCGACAATCCTGATCATGTTTTGTGTGGATTCCACTTGGCGCAGCGTGCGCGCGACTATCGCCTCCACTATGGGTCCCCTGTCCCCGTGCAGTAAATGTACCTCGTCTATTATTAGTAATTTTACTATAGACGCTAGTTCAGTGTCGGCTGAAAATACATAAAAATTAAGAAATTATAATAATATGCATGATAGTCTGAATTTTAATTTTATTTTTACTTCTCTCATTTTGTCTTTTGTTTAGTTGTTCGTCTAGTTTTGTCTGTCTTTTGTCTAGTTTGTCTAGTTATTTGTGTTTTGCATCGCCTGAGCGAAATTTAAAACAACTTAGTAAATAGTCTATGTGTTCTTCCAGACTATATTTTATATCTGTCCCAATCCTTATATATAGCCGTTAAGCCGTGCTAGATATATTTTTCGACAAACATCCATACATCCATCCATACTTATAAACATTTGAATTTATAATATTAGTAAGATTAATTAATTAAAGTAAAGGTGTAAGTAAATTCTTACATGGAAATTAAACTAATAGTACTGAAATGTAAATTTAATTTGGTGTCTTCAATCTTACTAATATTATAAATGCAAAGGTTTGGATGGATGGATGATTGTTATATGTGGACTACTGAACGGGTTTCGGTAAAAACCATAGATGTACATAGTCTGAAAGAACACATAGGTTTATAATTTTTTTTTTAGTCCACGCTGTCGTTGGCGAAAAAGTTTTAAAAATTTTGCTTATACTCAGTTTATTCCTAAGTTTAACTTTATACCGTGTTTATTTGTAAGGCTGTTAAAATCTTACTTGCTCCCTTCCTTGTAACGACATCCCATTTTTCAGGTGTGGTAACAATCATCTGAGTTTGCTGTACTTCAGTTTTGGTGAGTTTCATGTCGCCGGTGAGCTCTTTGACGGCGACGCCGAGCGCGCGCAGACGTCGGCCGAAACTGGCCGTCATTTCTGAAGCCAGCGCTTTCATTGGCGCGATATAAATTATCTGAAATCAACAATTAATATTAAAAATTCTTTTCTTGTTTACATTTGTGAAATTCTCAATTGTAAATGACAAAATTGTAATGCACAAATGACAACGACCGCCTGTGATAATGGTGAAAATGCAACCTTGCATCATCAATTGCGACATCAATCGCTTGTATTTTTTGTCCCTTTCCCGCATGACGGTTTTTACCAAATGATTTACTCCCTAAGTTTATTAGCATGAAAATATATATCCTAAAGAGTGTCGTGAGTGTAAGGCTCTTAATTTAAAAAAAAAGTAACTAATTGGTGTGTGTTTACGGTTTATTATATTAGTATAGATATCTAATAACTTCTTTAGCTGAACATTATTTTACCAATATTCATCTCTTTAGTTATAATATTTGGGAATAAAATTGACTGACAGTTTACTCAAAAAAAATATTATTATTTTTGGGTTAAAGTATCAATGCCTCACTTCCAAGGTCGTAACGATGTACAATGTCATTATTTCCTTATTTGTTAGGTTATTAAAATATTCAGAGCATATATTTACATAGATGACTCCACATAAAAGCATCATCATCATCACCACAACATTCAGTCATCACCTTGATGATTTAAAAAAATATGATTTGATTATGACATGTTTTTAATGTGAATAGTTTGGACAGAGAAACATTTTTTATATTATTATATCCTAGTTATTTTCGACAACTTGGAGCCATTTTATAACAATAGGGTAACAGCTTTTTAATATTAACTTACTTTAAACTTATTCTTCATAATAACATCATTCTCGATGTGAAGTCTGATCTGATGCAGTACAGCGAGCAGTGCGATGTTAGTCTTGCCTGCGCCAGTCGGTGCACAGATCAACATGTTCTCGTTGGTATTGTACGCTGTTTGGAACACCACCGACTGGATACGGTTCAACTCTTTTATGTTTTCAAACGCCATTTGACCTATCTGAAGAAATCTTTACTATTAATAATAGAAAAAGAAAATTATTCACAATACAATAAGGTGATTTGATGATTGTAATCGTTTAAATTTTGATCCTTAGTATGAATAAAAATTATTTGTTTTTGCATTGTTTAAATTTATAGAATAAGTAAGGATAAGAAAAAAATTGAAATTGGATCTTGATTTTCTCAACCAAGAACTTCTTTGCCAGGTATTTTGTATACATTTTTATAAGATACCTTTCATATAATCCTACTGATATTATAAATGCGAAAGTTTAGAAGGATGGATGGATGTTTGTTGAAGTTTGTATTCTAAACTGTGAATGGATTTCGATGAAATTTTGTATAGATGTAGAGGATAGTCTGGAAACACACACAGACGGAATCGCGGGCAAAAGCTAGTTAAAAGTAAGTAATGTTGAAATACCTCATCTAATTCCGATATCGGTACACGTTTGTTACCAATCTGCAAAGGCGCCGGTTCATTTTTAGGTATAATCACTTCTTCATACTCCTTTATGTCTTTTCTTATGGCATTTTCAGGTAGCATAAGTTTCATGCCCGATACAAAACCTAGCAAATAAACAAAAAAAACACATACAAGACAAGCGTGAAATGGAAAATTTACATACATATGTCAGTTTCAATTATTTTCATACAAGAAAACTATAGTAAGGGAAGTGTGTTCCAGAGATAGGACACATAGAAAGCAGATATATCTTCTTTTTGTGCGTCATTCCTATTTTGATGGCCACTTGCTCATTTGTCAACTTTTACAAAAAATAATAAAAAAAGTAGCTATTACAGGATATCTGACAGGTGTGAATGAATTCATCATCTCCTTATTACAACCATTAAAAATATACATTAATGTACTAAAGCAGCGTAATAAACTGTCACATTGTTATCGCAATAAAGAATCTATTTAACTGGAATGACTAAATAAACTTAGATAAATGACAAACTTAGATAAATCTAAGAATCTTACTAATATTATAAACTAGTTCGTGTGGAAGTAGAAAAAACAAAAGTGAGTAGCCTATGTGTTCTTCTAGACTATCCTCTACGTCTATGCCAAATTTCATTGATATCCGTTCTGCAGTTTAGGCTACTAACTCAAACAAACATCTGTCCATCCAAACATCCATCCATCTAAAATTTCACATTCATAATACTTGTAAGATGTGAAAGTTTAGATGAAAGAATGGATGGATGGATGTTTGTAAGAGTTTGTAGCCTTAACGGCTGAAGGAATCTCGATGAAAATTGGCATAGATGTAGAGGATAGTTTGGAATAAGACATAGGCAACTTGCGATTGTTTTTTTTTCCACACGGGCGGAGTCACGGGCGAAAACTAGTAATCTCATAAATCAATAGAGATTGCATTAACATGCAGTATAAACTATACTCACCAGCTGAATTCTTGGCATCGATTGAAGAATCGTAAACATTTGGATATTGAACTTTTGTCTGAAAGTATGATATTTTCTGCAATATTGGATCTATTTTACTTTTTGTCGTTGAAAATGGTACCACTGGTTTCGAAAGCTCTGTTATTCTGTAAGAAAAAGTACAAATGATTTTTAAAATTATAAAAAATCAACTTGCGTTCAATTAAAAATAAATTTTAGAGGTTATAATTGGTCTTATTACACTCAGAATGGTTTAACAACAATTTAAGCTAAAATTTACTAATCTTTAAACAATAAATATAAATACTAAGCGATATTTTACCTTTTAGCTCTTAATTGTGCAATATTAATCTCATGTTCTTCTTCGTCATCGTCTACTTTCTTAACATTCTTAGCTTTCTTCTCTTCTTTCCTAACAAGCTTTGCTAGCATCTTCTCTTGTTCAGACAGCACTGATACTTGGCACAAGTATTGAGGCATTTTATTTTCTGGTAGCAAGGCAGCAACTGCAAATATAAATATTAAAAAAAATTGCAGTTAAAAATTTTGAAATTTCTAATTTTCGAGTAGTTTTTAATGCACACATTCTTATATGTAATGCACATAAATGTACAGGTGTCGAGTCCCTACTAAGGGGCTCCCCCTAGCCGGGTCGTGGATAAGCTAACGTAGATGCCATGCCCCGGTTGGGCGAGAATACCACGGTAGAGGGGGAGGGGGTTTAGAACCTGAATGGTATGCAACAAGTAAATAAAAAGTTCAATACATTACTTACTTTCCGATATTGTTGGTTGCACAGGAGGTGCCTTTAAACTATCAATAATTTCCTGTCTATGTTCCAATATCTCCTGAATGAATTCAAATTTGTCAAAACCCAGCAACTCGAAGAGATCATTCTGCATATCATCATTGCTTCTCGGAGAGTTCAATAAAGTGATTATAGACTGCAGTATATCTGCACTTGACATTCCACCATCATTATTGTATAGCCCTTGCACTTTTGTTTCCAGCCAGGTTTTACCAAACTGCAAATATTAAATGATATAATTATGTATGCATTAAAATTATATGTTAACTAGCTTCTGCCCACGACTTCATCCACTTGGGATAAAAAAAAAGTAATCAATGAAAATGGATATTATGAACTTTATGCAATATCAACTCTAGTTATTTGAATAATTTCAGAATATAAGGCCCACATTATTATTAAGTAGCCTATGTTTTCCTCCAGACTATGCTCTACATCTATACCAAATTTCATCAAAACTTTCACATTTATAGTATTAGTATGATTTTCATACCCAGATTTTCCTCTGTACTTTATTAAACTGGCTAATCTTGTGAGTTAAGGCATTACATACAAAAATACAAAACCTTCATCTATGTAATGTTAGTAGATGTATAGCTATAGTCATAAATAACAGTTTGTGCAATTTACTTACTTTAGACACTGGCGGCTTTTCAACATTTCTGCTCTCCCTTCGAACACTATCATTGATGTATTTCATTGAAAAATCAGAAACAAATGTACTGGAAACAGCTGGTTTCTTTGTAAGCTTAGGTAGTGGCTTTTTAGCAGGTTTATATGGCACATAGTGACATTGTATATGATCACCCCACATTTTTATGTTCTCTTTATTAGAATCATTTATTTCTTTCTTGATATATTCTTTAGTGTCTTCTTTTATATTGCTTGATATGTTTGTAACTATCTAGAAAATTATAAAACTGTTAACTACAAAAGTTATAAACATTTTATTACCAATAAAATACTTTCTTAAGTTACAATACTTTAATTTTAACATCTTTAACACTTTAATTGTAAAATACTAAAATTAAATTTCAAAACAAGTACTAGATGAATTGATAGTAAAAAGATTCTAGTTAGTTACCTGACAAATTTTGTTAGCCGTAGAAGAGACAACTGTACCAAACATTTGTCTAAGTTGTGAAAGATGTTTTAACATAACAATATCATGGTCTATAAACATCCTAAGTGTGAGAACTGCAGCATCTTCGATAATCTCATCTGGTTGATCCCCAGTGAGTAGTTTGCATGACTCCTTTAGTTCATCCAGATATTTTAGGACAGTGCTCAGCTCATTTTCCCTCACATAGTTGTAGATGTCTGCATAACTTTTGTAACTATAAAAATGATAGATCAAGAAATGTTAATGGGTACTGCAGAGGAAGATATGAAGTTTATAGTAATTTAAGTATGTTTAACATAAAAAATTAAATACAAAAATGGGGATTTTTAGTTCAAAAATGTTTCTTACTTTTGCTGACTTTTTTGTTGGACTGTCTGATTGAAGTTCTGCAAGTCAGAAGGTTTCAAACAGCGCGGTTTGTCTAGCTGCGTGTGCGCCCTGAGAGCTCTCGTTATACGAGGTAGTTCCAACATGATTTAGTTCTGAAATTTTCAACACCCAGATTAACACGTTATGGTATTTGATATAACACTGTCCGCCCTCTATGTTAAGCTGATAAAAAAGTCAATTGCAATAATATTGTGAAATAGGCTAATAAAAATAAATAAAAAGTTCAATATCATAATAAATATAACAAGAACGGAGGTACAAACCTTTCAACTCGGTTGATATTCTTTATAGAGATTAGATGGTATATTTAATTTCTTGTAGTTAATGTATGTAACACAATTACATTTTTATAAAAGTTATTAAACTCACGAAAAACTCCACTACGTTGGTGATACCGACATATGTAATGTCATTTTGACATTGACACCTTCGCGTTTGACAGTTTGGAGAGGCTGATATTCTACGTTCCGTGTTCCGTTCAACAACAACTTTATTTTTCATCCTAACTCTTAGGCCGAACCAAGAGTGCATTTAACATCTTATCATATGATTTAAACTAACCCACACTTTCACCAAATCCTAGGCATCAGCCGTAACATTACACCAGCGGTAGTATTTTTACTTTGGAAATTCACAATAATTGTAACTCAATTCTGTACTCCACTCTCCACCTTCTTTTCCGTTAGGTTTGGACAGGAATTATTTCTATAGTTCGTTTGCTACAAAAATTTGAGAAACCCCGTTATATTATGTCTATCGAGGAATAGAATTCCTATTAAAATAAACAATTAAAATTTAAAAAAGAAAACACAAACAATTCCAATAAATCCTTTATTTAGAAAAGCCGCAGATATTGTCCACATAACTTGAATTACCTCTTTCTTTGTGTAGACATGGTATTTGCATAGTATTCAAATAGAGCTGTAGCTATATGGGAATGTGCAAAATGCAGGCAAGTGTCTTAACAATACAATAAGATTCATCTTCAAACTTTAATTTGCATTACCTCTATTATACTACAACACATTGTAACATAATACACATATCTAAGCAATTTTTAAAACGGTATGTATCTAGTTATTCAATAATAGTCATTGTTTAAGAAATATTAATAGGCCATTTTATGGTAAGATTATATAGCAGAATGTTAACAGTAATTTACAAGAACAGTAAAATGTTTAAAAATACTTCTTACAAACTAGAAATAGTACAGAGTTTACAGGAGCTTTTTATTAATTAGAAATGATAAACAAAGACTGCCCTCAACATTTCTTTATAGTCAAACCAGACACAATTTGGAAATCTTTGAAGGGCCACTGGTAGTCCTAGTTTTTTAATGTACTCTATTTTTTAATCTTCTAGATAAACGTTGGTAAGGTAAGATATTGATCAGTGGATATGAATTTAAAGACTACCTCTTCATTTCTATTAAAACATATATTACATCAATTCAAAATTTTTAAATCTATTTGTAATTAACATTTACAAAAACATTGAGAGCTCTAATTTATTACAACATATACACACTTTCATATGTTACACATATACAACAATAATAAAGAGATCAATAGCATTTTTGTTTATTTTTTAGTCAAAATATCCATACTATTAATTTTTATAAAGTACACCTTTGAATAAGCAAAAGTTCTGTTGCATAAAAGATAACACTCAAACAATATCAAATATTGTAGGAGTGTCAGCAGTATGTTATTTCTTTTTTTTCTGCTCATACTCTATTGCTCGCACTTCAGAGATAATTTGCCGCTCCCTTGTCAGAATTCCATCTAACTGGTCTGTGAATGCATCAAAAGAGAACTTTGTCTCAAACCTTTTCCTACCAGCTTCACCTAGCTTCTCCACTAATTCTGGTGCCCATATAAGCCTACACATTGCCCTACCAAAGGATTCACTAGTTGGTTCACACAAATAACCTGTAACATCATTCACTATGGTCTCTGTAGGACCACCACTATTGACTGCTATCACTGGCTTTTTGTAATACATTGCCTCTAAGGGGACAATACCAAAATGCTCATTAGATGGAGTATAAATTAATGCTCTACAATGATAAAGCAATGAGACTTTTTCTGCATCACTTGGAGATTTCATGAATGTGACTTTATCTTCAATATCTAATTCAGCAACCAGATCTGTCAATTCAATATAATGCTCCATGTTCTCTAAGTTAATGGGATCAAACCCACCAGCCATTATTAAATGTACCCTATTCCAATCGGAATCACTTAATACATGTTTTAAATGATCTAATGCCTTTAAAGCCAATTGCAGATTCTTCTTTCTCTCATATCTATTTATTGACAGGAATATGAACTTATCTAAACCCACTGGTACAACTTCTTTCAATGGCTTTGGTACAGTAGTGTTAAAGTAATCAGTATTGATAGATGGGTAACATATATCAGGCATATCTTTAATGTTTTGAAATGCATCCTGGTACACTCTAGCTGTGTATTTGCTATTCACAAGAACTTTGTCAGCTCTAGCCGTGGTAAGTTCTTCTAACCAATTTAGTGGAGCTCGATATATTTTTTTCAAGAACCCTCCTTCCGAGGTCAAAAGTTTGTCTGGATGGTGGCAATAGAAAACTATTCTAAATGGTCCTCTGGCCATTTTGAGAAATGGTATACATAGTGATATGAGGTCACAGAATATAAGAGTTGGTTCTTCTACTGGTATGACGTACCACGCCAAATAAACTGCAGCATATACCATACGGACATAAGCACATGCCGCTTTAAACTTTCCAAAAATAGAACGAGGAATCCAATCGCCCACAACAGTTACTGGAAACGTACCGTTCCTAGTCTCTGCAAAACAATGAGTTGGGTCGTGATGATTGGTATAGAACGCGACTTCGTGTCCTTTGCTTTTGAAGGCCAATGCGGCATCCAACACGAGACGTTCAGCTCCACCTATACCTAAGTCCGGATGTAGAAATATTATTTTCACCATTTTTACAAAACCAAAGAAGAAATAGATTGAATATCTATAAAACACACTGATCCTTAAAAATTATATTTTAATAAATACAGCATTACAAAACAAATGTCACTAGTTACATTGACATTGACAGTAGTTTTATATGACAATTGGCAACGAACAGCCATATTTGGCAGTGAAATAAAATTCGTTTTGTAAAGTATTTTTAAGGTGCAAAAAATTAAATAAACAATAACGATGCAAATTCCAGCACCTAGATTTAATTTATCTCCTATGAACTCAAATCAGTATATTTTATTTTGTATGAACTGCTCCAAATAAATCTAGTTAAGTACACCATGATAATGTAATAAAAAACATACTTAAATCATGCCTTTTAAGACACAGACAAAATCTTAATTAATTGCCTCTAAGGTTTTTTCATATATTGTCCATGTATCTTTTATAAAACATCTTTATTATATCTAATAAAAAAACTTAAAAGGTAAAGTGTGTCATAATGGTTTTAATTTTCAAGAAATCATACATCAACATTTTACACAAATACATATCATCATCATCATCACCAGCTCACTATATGTCCCCACCAAGGGGCTCGGAGCCTACACTAAGTATGGAGCGACTAGGCCATAGTCAACCACGCTGGCCAAGTGCGGGTTGGTTGACTTCACTCATATCGTTGATTGCAGTTGAGTGCAGGTTGCATCACGATGTTTTCCTTCACCGTAAGAACGTCGGGTAAATTATGTCCAATTGAAATTCGAAAATGACATTGGTATATGGTGGGATTCGAACTCAAGACCTTTAGATTACAAGTCAAGTGCTTAAACCACTGAGCCACCGACGTTCCTTACATATATGTGCTATTAATTGTGCAAAGATATAGGTCATAAACTATTGGTGGTTGATCACAAATTCTTTTCAAACATTACACTAAAATTAAATTATAAAATTGATTTAAAAGCTGAAACTATCTTGTCTTTACTTAGAGCTCATCTCTTCTCTCTATTTTGACAAGATCCACATGGAATGTAAGTGTTGCTGACTTTGGAATTTTCGGCGGTGACCCATTTGCTCCATAAGCTAACTCTGGTGGAATTACTAATTTTCTCTGTTCCCCTTCACACATGCCAATCAGACCCTGATCCCAGCCCTTGATTACTTGCCCTGAACCTAGAGTAAAAGTCAATGGATTTCCACGAGGTAAAGAACTGTCAAATTCTGTACCATCCTCCAATGTGCCCTGAAATATATAAAGATTTTTTAGGAATAATGTAGATAAACACCAACTTTTACATGTATCGATATAATGTAAAATTAAAACATTTTTTTATTAATTGCTCAGCTCAAACATAAAAACAACTTAAAATGTATTATTGTTTTAGTTTAAAACCAGGATATAAATTATTTTAACTTAGGAAATACTAAAAGCATAATTTATAAAATTTGCTTAGAAAAGTGAAAATATATCTATGGTAAAATAAGATACGTACTGTATAATGCATGTGTAATAAATCGCCTTTTCTGCTCTTAATTGGACACTCTGACGGTCTCTTTTTTACTCCTATTTGCAACTTTTTTGATGAACTACCGATAACAACCTCAGTGACAAATCCCATGAAAATTAACACGAAAAGGAGTATTTTGCAAACATTGGCTATTGCAGTCTTCATTGTAAAACTTTTACTTTTTGTACGTTATTACTTCAATTCAAACTTTCTGCGTAAAATCTGGATGTAGCAACGCGGAACGCTGATATGAAAATGACAACAGTGACACTGACACAACCACAGACTTATAGTTTGTGACATTGTGACACGACGTTTTGGTTTTGTCAATAAACATTGAAAGCTGTAAAAAATCAAGGAATGCAAAATTTTCACGTATGAACATACTTAAATTTTTCAGGTCCTGAAATGACAAATCAGCTTTTTCACTTTGTAAAGCACATGAAAATTATATCTTAAAGTGCGATAATAATCTGCTCACATAAAAACCAATATATTTGTTTTGACCTAAAGCAAATGTCAAATATGCTGATAACTGTCTTTGGTGACATATTGTGTCGAGCCCCCGGATTGTAAATAAATAAACAATAGCAGTAAAGTAAACAATTTTGGGAGGTAAAATGTCTAAAAATCTGTTTTATCGTAAATTTCTTTTAAATAGAGTGTCTGCTACTAAGGATGTAATTGACTATTTAGAAAATTTATTAGCAAGAGATGAAGAGTCCCTCAACCATTCGTTTCATAAAGTTATGGTTAGTGTATTCATTCATTTAACAAAATTGTTGTGTCCTGCGATTTATCGGTTGAAAATGTCTGTTATGTGTATAATTTCATAATTTTTATATGCCGTATCCGATAACCTGTATCAATTTGGACAACTAGACTAAGACACTATGATTATTTATGTAAATATCAGTTGGATCTTTATTATTCTGTTGTCTAGGTCCACAACTGGTTAGAAGATGATGTACAACTCTACAACACAATCAATGAATACTACAATGTTTTATTTGTTCCTGTTGATTATGTTTCAAAACAAAATATCAGTTCCTTTTACACAAGCAGTCTTAGTTTCGTGACGAAAATTGTCAAGATGGATTTCATATTTCCATACAGACGAAATATGTTCAATATTGACATACTATTTAATGATAAGTCATCATCAGAATGCTTTGAGAGTAGAACTACAATAGAGGAGATTGTCTCATCAGTTGTAAGCAATAGATTTAATAATAAAATGGAATTAGATTTGTCAAATTTCTGTAATGATCCAGGTTTGTATTAAAGATATTTTTTGCTTAATATTTTTCTCCTAAGTTCATATAATATGTCTTTTATATTTTTTCAGAATTTGCCAAAAGAAAAATAAATTTTTACAAAATAGATCTACTAGCAAATTTTAAAATACTCATGCTAAGAATGGGACGGGATGCAAAAATACTGAACTTGAGCAATAATCAATTAAAGTAAGATACATTTGTGATTAATTAATTATTAAATACTTTATATCAAGTAAATAATAATTAAATAAATGTAAATTTGTTATGAATGTGGAGGGTACAAAGGTAGAGGTAGAACTATAAAGAGATGATTGGATTGTGTGAAAGGTGACATGATCAAGAAAGGGGTGATGACGGAGATGAAGGATGATAGAATGATTTAAAGGATGAAAACCCCGAGCACAGATCCTATGGGAGTAGAATAAGGTAGGAGAAATGATGATCAAGTGTAAAGCAATTATTTGTTTATTTAAATCCTGAGTCATAAATAATATTATGTAACTTTTTTCAGTCAAGTACCATTAGAAATATTGAATTTCTTTACTAGAGGAGACATGATTGGGCTCAATTTAAGTAATAACAATGTAAGTTATTCTTTAACACCACCTTGATTTTATCTTTAGTGTAAATACTACATGCCCTTCTGCCAAGCAAGAACAGTAATATTTTAATTTGCACATTATTTAAAATTTACAGAGTATTGCATTCTACATCGGTCACCATGCCATGGAAAAAGGCCTGCTTAAGTTGTAGTTACACTAATCATTCTGTGTTCAAAATACTGTTAATTATTCAATTATGTATTTAAGTTTTATTCTACATTTCAGATTCCATCAGTTCGAGAACAGTTTAGAGTGGGAAGTAAAGTAGAGTACCTGTGGTTAGAAGGAAATCCATTGTGTGAAGTGTTGGAACCAAATGTATATATTAAAAAGATTCTGATGAAATTTCCTAGGCTATTGGAATTAGTAAGTAATAAATTAGCTTGTAAAGTCGGTTTAATGTCCATACTTTTACATGTCACAACCAAACATGTAGATTTATTGTATATCTCTACTGCTTGTTCTGTGCTTTCTCTTGCACGTTAAGTTCAGATGGTCTGAAGTCATGCTTTTTCTTGCGTTAGTGTTCACAGACTTGTAACAAGTTAACACGTCAAAAAAAGGACTAATTAAAAATATAGCATATTGCAATGGGTATAAAATCTATGACTTTGAAGAGTAAATAAATTTAAATGTCTTTTTTTGTACCACATCATTGTAATAAATTTTCTATTGCTCTAGGATGGAGTGAGAATAAATCAATATGGTGTTATTTACCCTATTTTCAAACACTTCGTAGTAACAGCGCAAAAGAAATCCAAAATGGTGGTCGAAAAATTTGTAACAATGTATTTTAATCATTACGACTCAATGCCACGTACGAAGATTAATATGTTTTATGATATGAATGCTGTTTTAACTATCTCCACTGATTTCTTTGGTGAGTTTTTAATTTTACAATAGAGCAATGCATTTTTTACTAACAATAGGTAGCGAATACTGATCATAATAATACTATACTATCTTACTAATGATAAATACGAGTACAGATGGATGGATGTTTGTTCTAGGATATCTCTTAAACAGCATAACGGACCTTGGTGAAATTTGGCCCATATGTAGAACATAATCTGGAAGTACACACAGGCTACTCACTTTTGTTTTTTTTTTAAAGAAATCGCGGCTACAAGCCAGTTAATTATTATTTAATAGCCCTTTCCCATGCTTTAAAAAAATAATTGGAGAATGATTCCTTTGATGTCCATGGATGCTGAAGATCACCTTGGTGTACCCCCAGTCATTCTGTCTTTTCTCAATGAAGACAGTGCCTGCACTACACTATTATTTGATCAAATTTTACCACATTCATAGTTAATAAAATTTACTACAGATAGTGAAGACCTGGCAATGCCACACTATGCTAAATGTGTGCGTAACATTATGCATCCTATGAAAAGGGCAAGAACAGAAAACAATAAATGTATATTTAAAACCAGGAATAATATAACCAAGTTATTTGAACAATTTCCTGAATCTACACATGATGTAAACACATTCAATGTTGATGTTTTGAAACATGATGTAAGTTCACCCTATGTGCCTATATTTTTCTATAAGAACTCAAGTCAGTGGTTCTAAAAGTGTTAACATTATTTAACCTTTATAATCTTATTTATAATCTTTACTTTTTTTATAATATAAGGTGGCAAATGAGCAAGCGGCCACCTGAGTCCACCGAAATGGAAAGCGACCGCTGCCCATATACATCCGCAATTGGAGATGCGTTGGCTACCCTTAATCGACGGAGGAGGAGACGCACATAAAGAGGACATTTCCCCTTCATATGCGTCTCCTTACCGTCAATTCCATTTTTTCTCTTAAGAAAAGGATAGAAAGGGACTGAAATTACACCACACTCATCAGACGAAACGCGGAATTGCTTTCACTTCACGCCTGTTTTCGTGGTCGTGGTATTACACTGGGCGAGCCGGCCCATTTGTGCGCAGATGTTTAAGCGGGCTCTACCACTTACTACTTACTAATGTAAATGATAAAGATTTGATGGGTGGATGTTTTTAGCATTAATGGCTGAATGAATCTGAACTTTAGGATAGATGAAGATAATCTGAAGGAACACATAGCCTAAATGCTTTTGTTTTTCTTTAGTTCCATGTGGACGATTGCGAGTGAAAGCTAGTTATTGATTAAAATTATTATTTACAGAGTGGACAGATGATTTTAGTTTTAGATGGAATCTTTAAAGAACACAATGCAGTCTTAGATATCTATAAAGATAATCACACAGGAGATGCAGACAATAAGAAAAATATCTCTGAAAACTATTTGCAATTCAGAAGAACATTTATTTTTAATATACATACTGCAAATGGCATATCTTTGTACCACATTACTAATGAAATGTTCAGCATATCATTAGCAGATAGGGAAAGAAAGGAGAATAGTTTTAAGGTAAATTAGTACTTGAATTGAAAAACAGTATGCTATATAATAAGTTATGAAAAGTTTTGGAGATGTGGAAATGGTACTTAAGAGTAAAAATAACAGTCATATAGTGGAAAAAAAATGTTGTGGGTCGCTTTAAATACTTTTTTTACATTTCAGTTTCCTATAAGAAAAATGAATGACTATAGCCTCATAAATCCTGATAAAACTGAAAAGAAGTCAATTAGTAAAGCATTCAAACATCTAACCACATTGAAAAAGTCTGAAATCGATAGGTAAGTTCACTTTCTATTATATTATTCAGTCTTGTAAGAATTGTTTATAATTGGACTAGGGATATTATAAGTGAATGATTATTTTTATTTTTAGTGAAATTGTAAAATGATCAAATAGCAGATGTCACTAAAGATTTCAAATGTATTAAATAGCATTTGTGAAAAACTTAAAGATTTACATGTATTTTTTTTAATTTTGCTTTTTTATTGATAAGGATCTAAACACATTTTTTATAAGTATTTTTTATTTTTATCAGACGACTAAAGGCTCACAATTGGAACATAAGTCTCGCCTTAAAGGAGGTGATCGAAGACTTGAGAAATAATAAGGTGTCTAGTGAACATATGGAGGAAGATAACAGTTTTTCTGATGTATCATCAGAATTGGATTAAACAAATAAAGGATTTAAAAAAAAATTAATACATATTATAAATGCGAAAGTTCAGATGAATGGATATTTGTTAGTTTATAGCCTAAACTGCTGAATGGAACTAGATGAAAATTGGCATAGATGTAGAGGATAATCTGAAAGAACACAATCCACTTGCTTTTGTTTATCATTAATTCTACGCGGATGGAGTCGCAAGCGAAAGCTAGTAACAAATATTATCTTGGTACTACTATAAAGCTATATACCTTCAGTTTTAATTGTACCAACTGCACAATAGAAACTGAAGATGTGAGTCAGGATTTATAAATACAAAAGTTTCAATTGATCTATTTTTTTTGTATATTTTAAAAATTACACTTATTACACACTTTTAAAATTACACTATTACCCTTCTTTATAAAATTATTTTGTCAGATAATTGTATTATTATTATTGTAAGTTAAGAATTGCTGAACTGCTCTGAAGCGTGAAGTGGACGCAGTTCCGCGTTTCGTCTAATGGGTGTGGTGGCAAAGGCCCAATATTAGTTTCTTTCCCGTCCCACCTTTTTCTTATAAGAAAAGAAACATGAGAAAGTGGATTTGATGGTGGAGGAGACATATAGGAAGGAGAAATAAAATAGTAAAACATTATCAAACCCTCACTTAAAATGTGAATATGAAAAAAACTACATATTATAAATTTTAGAAAACAAATCTTTTATTTATTTACAATTACCCATACCTTAAATTCACTAGCTACATCATATGTCAGTATTTTTTACTATTTTTTCTTATAAGTGCCATCCTTTGTTTGTGTGCCTCGGTGATGGCTGCTCGTTTGTAAGGTCGGAGCTCGTCGTTACCAAAACCAGGTATCCACATGTTCCATTGGCGTTCTGCAACATAAAAATCTTACTACTATATACTAAAATTAAATGGATGGATGTTAGTGTGCCAGCTAAACAGATTTCAATGAAATTTGTCAATAACATAGAGCATTTTCTGGAACAAAACAGTCTAGTTACTATAATTTTTTAATTGCAGTCATGTACGAAAGTATGTAATTTACAAATAAATTGAAAACTTAATAAACACATATAAGTCTAAGATTAGCAATATATTTAGATTCTAGCTTAACTTTACCTTAGCATAAACAGAAAAAAAAACAGTTCATTGTTGAGTCGTAAAAGATTTTTTGTTTTTTTACATCCTACACAATTTAATTTACATAATTACTGTTTTACTTAATATATCATGAAAACAATTTAAAAATATATTAATGTAGTGTGAAATATCCATACCTAATAGTAATTGGACATCTCTAACATCAACCACGGGAACATGTCTATGTTTAGCAAATAAAGAAGATGATCCAACTGATGTGTCAATGAAGTCATCAGCCAATTGTAACAACAAATCCTCTACTTCATCATCTAATTGTACTGTTGGGTCAACTTCCCTCACTAAATCATAAAGACGAGGTTTAGTTAATAACTGAAACAATGTAATTCATAATGTTATAGCTGAAAATTATATGTTGAATATTGTAGAATACATTTGTTGTAAAATAAAATCTATACTTATATTGTAAAGAGGAACGATTTGTATTTTTGTATGTATTGAAATAATTCAAAAACTACTATGCTGTTTTAAAAAAACCTTGCACCATTATAAAGCTATGTAACCAATGAGTTACATAGACTACATTTTTACTTGTGTTAAATAAAGATAACTGTACTATTGGAGAGGAAAGAGCGTATTTTTGTTTTTGTTGTATTCTTTAGTAATTTAAAAGCTATGTTATTAGTGACCAACATAGGCTATGTTTTTTTACTATTTTATAATTCTACGGGGACAAAGTCGCGAACAACAGCTAGTATAGATTGGATACGGCTTGTTATAGACAATGAAGAAAAAAGGATAGAACAAAGCATTAAAATATCACTATTATGGTTTGTATATTGGCCAAAAAAGTTACGAAGCATTTAAGTAATATAAAAATAACTAGAACAAATGAGGAATTTTTGCAAGTTGTGCTTAATCAAAAAACAAGTAAAACAAATTCTTAATAGACTTAAGTCGTGCTCAAAGTTTATTATTTGAATTAACAAAAGAACTTACTGTTGATAGTTGGTCCACGCCACCTTGCATGACTTTCCCGCTAACTTGTGATTGCGTTGCCATCGGACTGTGTTGTGAAGGTGAATTTTGAACCGACGCTGCTTGTATTTGAGGGCTTTGAAGAGGGTTGTTAACGTATTGGATGGCACTTTGTTGATTCAAATTCCCTATAGAAGGCATGCTTGAACTTGAGCCAATCGAATTACTTGACATACTTTTCCTACACGCGTATGAAATAAAACTTCCTGCTATCTTAACATTAAAACTAAATATATGTATTCAATTGCTATGATTTGAAACAAATACCCCATGTGATGAAATATTTACAAATTAGGAAAATTATTGAAGTTTCAACTTAAGACGTCATCCTGGCATTCATTTTTAACCACAGATTACACAGTCACAGAGCATTGTAAACTTATCTATGGTTTTCACTAAAAAAAAGCTAAGCATATACCGACACTGAATACGCATTATGCATGTATTTTTCATTTTTATAAATTAAACTAGCTTTCACACGCGACTGCGTCCGCATGGATTTAAAAAAACACAAGTGAGTCTGAAAGCCTGCGGTCTTCCAGACTATTCTCCTTGGTTTAGGCTACAAACTAACAAACATCCATACATCGGTCTAAATTTTCACATTCATAATATTAATTTAAATCAAATTAGTGTTGAGACTGTAGAAATTTCTTCAAAAGGCACGATTCTGAATGATCGATGATTTCTAAAGACCGCAATATACCCATATTCATAATACTCCTTTGAAGATTATAACCATTTTTTAAAATTTGGCCTGTGGAAATAGAACGTGGATGGTTAAAAAAGCAGATCGAAGTAGAAGTATAGAAGGGGATGAATTCAGATATGACCACTGATACTAATAGACGTATGGAAGACCTGTATGTACTAAGTAGAGTGGACCTTCCATAGGAACAAGTTCAGGTTGACAATTTGTTGTACTTAAAAGCTTGTAGGTAAATATTTCACATTAATGAGCGTAATTTTTGACAGACTTTCCAAAAGAAGAAGGTACTCAATTCGTCTGTATGTTTTTTTTTATGGATAAAGACTAAGAATCAAGCCAAGTCTTTGTCTATACTAATATTATAAAGATGAAAGATTTGTATTTTTTTGTATTGAAAAACTCAAAAACTAATGGGTGGATTACAAAAACTCTTTTGCCATTAAAAAGCTACGTTATTAGTAACATAGGCTATATTCTTCATTATTTTTTTAATATCACGCGGAGGAAGTCGCGAGCAACAGCTAGTATGTTATAAAATTAGACCAAGTTAGTGGTAAACTTTTCATAAGAATATTTCCGAAAATAAACTGTATATAACCAGTATATTGCAAGTTGTAAACACAAAAAATAAATAAATGAGAAACGCAATTGTTTCCATGTATTTCATTTTTAATAAACATTACTTGAAAAATGTTAAAATGCCTGAGAGCGTGAATCAGACTAAAAAAAATAAGTACATAAATCTTAATCAAATGTCACTTAAAATAAAAATTACAGTATACAATACAATTTTGCAGTAACAATGTCAGTCACAGATACTACAACTAAACACACAAAAATACTAAAGGTGTACACATTCCTAAACTTACACATTGCTTTAAAAATAATACTCAAAATAAATCACAGACCTGCGTGTGAAAACCGTAAAATATAGCTTTTGGAATGTCAAGATAAAATATTTCTTAAACATTTAACTAATTCAGTATCTGGTTCTAAATTTTATCTAAAAACCGCTACTTCCAATTTAATATTTAATCACAAATTTTAGTATACAATATGCAAATTATAATAAGCTTAGTGACTAAATGACGAAACACAGATGTATATTGTAAGCGAAATTTAGATTTGCAATTCTAATTTCTACGTCCAAAAAGTTACTTTTACAATTACGAAACATAAAATAATTTATAATCAAATTCAGTTGTAATATTTTTCTTGTCAAGGTATTAAAAAAATGTTAAAAAACTATAGCCAGGTTCCACCGAGATTTGAACTCGGATCGCTGGATTCAAAGTCCAGAGTGCTAACCATTACACCATGGAACCTTGGCATCTGTTTCTAAATTTTAAGATACAATCAATTTTTTGTTACACATATTTTGTTTAAAATTCCCTTATTATTTTGTACTGAAGTTGTTAAATTTCTACTTTTGCTAAACTTTGATTTGTTTTTGTTAAATATAAATCTTTTTAATTTTATTTACGAAATAATTAATAAAAAATGCTAATTTTCTTTTAGTAATAAACACTTTTTAAAACGAATCTTAGTAAAAACTCAAATTAACATGCATTCTTGCACAACAGAAAAATAAATTACTCATTGTAAAATTTGTTCTCCACATAAATTGCTATGAGGCATGTCTTAATTTTAACACAAAAATCGTAGCTTTTCTTCTACATTCAAAGTGACAACTAAAATGTTAAATTTGTCTATCAAATACCAAATTGCAGCTAAAACTAATTGATCTAATGTGATGTTTCTCCCCTCTTCTCTGGGATGTAGAGGTGATCTGATGGGTCCAGCTTCAGCCAATTGAGAGCCTTGGATTTGATGGTCACCGGTTCCTGGGAAAAAAGAAAAAACGTTGATTACACTCTGATAATTGACAATACACAAAACAGATCAAAGACCAAAAATCAAACAAGAAGGCAAATGTTTATGACTGTCCAATTATTTTATTTTGTAGAGAATTCTAGGCTATTTATACAATGCGACGACGGGAACCAATCTTGTTATATTTATAAAGCTTTGATTTGTAAATCTCATAATAAGATTAGAAGCCTTAAAATGTGGTCTATATATATTTTCATCTGTATTTCCAAAGCCATTCAAAGAAGTCCGTAATTAAGTAGGCAAACTTATGTTTATAAACTTATGCACAGATAATCTATTCAAACTACGATAATGTTTATACATGAATAGATTATCTGTGCATTAACCACGGTTCTGGCTAAAAGGTTTTATAAAATCGAGGTTAATGCAAATATGCGTTATTAATTTAGTTTAGTTTAAGGTTAGTTATAGAATTATTAGCTACTAGCTTTCGCCCGCGACTTCGTTAGCGTGAAATTAAAAAACTAAGTAGCCTATGTGTTCTTCCAGACCATACTCTACATCTATACCAAATTTTATCGAGATCCGTTAAGCTGTTTAAGATACAAACTCTAACAATCAACCGTCCATTCATCTAAACTTTCGCATTTATTATATTAGTAACAAGTAATATTTATGTACTACTAGCCTTTCAACATTACAAATTATTTTTCTTAAATAATAATAAGAGAGTAGGTTAACCATTATCCAATAATTTTTAATCTATTTGCAAAATAATATTCTTTTTTTTTCGCTTCGAATTCTAGTAAGAAAGTTGATTCACCGTAATCTATAGATATAAATAAATCTTACAAATCACATAATTAAAATGTCTGATAATAAATTATCGTTTCCTATTTCATCACTCAAACTTGGTACAATTAATCACACATACTAGATAACATATCAAGTAGGTATTGATTTTAGCGAATATTTCTTTGATCAGTATCCTAATCTTATTTAAACCTAATCTTGTTTAAATAATAATTAAAACATTATATTGTAACGTATATTATAATGTGAATTGTGCAGTGCTAATATAAACATTGTATGGTTAATGGCACCAAGCTGTGTTAACACAGTTATGTAAAACTGTTTTCGTTGAAGTAAATAAAAAATCTATACATATTTTATGTTAGATCAAGAATAACTCAAAAACTAAAACTTCTATCATATAAGAGCTCTACATAATACTAATATTATAAATGCGAAAGTTTAGATGGATGGATGTTAGAGTTTGTAGCCTAAACAGCTGAAAGATGAAGGTCTGGAAGGCTACTTGCTTTAATTTTTACGCGGACGGAGTCCCGGGCAAAAACTAGTAAGCTATGTACATTTTAAAGATGAGAAACGATGGTCAAAATTGATATTACTAGAGTTGATGAATGCTAGTTATTATTATTTTCGTTGCAACTAAACAGTATGACTAGGCTATCTAAATATAATTAGATTTGACTTTCAACAGATGCTGAGTACAATATAGGTCACGTGCATAAACCAATTGCTAACTAATGACCATCCAATAAAAGACAGATGGAGTATGAATATTCACTAACTAATCATAAGAGAAGAGTAGGGAGATTTTTCTCATTATAGGAAGCCCTTTAATCTTTATCCAAGGTTTTTAATACAAAAACATGGTCATTAATCATAGTTGAACGATGTAAAATTGATTTGTTGCAATATGTTATACCGTATCACAACACGTACGTGACAATGAGCACGGCTCCGTTAGCGTTATTAGAATTGATTTGATGACAATAAGTTTTCATTGCCGTTAATCCTGATTTAAAAACAAAAGCAAATTAATTACTAGACGAAAATTATATAAAGTTCAGAAAAAAAAAACAGCATTTATCCTTGATTTTATTATGAAACTGGCACGTTTAATTTGATAAACAAATAGTTAATACGATGTAAGTTTCTTTTTTTTAATACGAACAGAGTACTTTGTGAATTAATATTTTTAAATTCACAAAAAGCTCAGCCACCTTGAATTCAAGTCATATATACGTTTGTAGAATGTAAAAAAATAACACTGGAATATTCCATGACGACGTGACCATAACCTAGCCTTATTATCCTTGGCACTTATTTGCTAAATATTACGTGTTATGAGAGAAAACCTACTGTATTTCGTAACACAGTAAGAGATTTTCATCTTTTTTGATCATAGTGTTATTCAAATAAGAATATGCATGAACTTGCATATTGTGTCAAATAAAAAATAGACATTTAGAATTTAAATCTGTGAGTTTAAATGATTCTTAGAGTTGATCGTATGTCGATGTTACTGCAAATATTTCAGTTAATTTTCTTAAACACTTACATGCGTAGCGATAATTTTGTTTAAAAAAAAGGATATTCATGTATTATGTCTGAAGCTAGCTAAGAGACATTTATACTCGTACTTTTTCTTATTTTAAGAGACTTCAAAAAAGTTCTCTATTCGTGTTAACAACGCGACAATAGCCAACATAGTTTCATCAAAAACCATTATTAACATAAGAAATTTACTGAAAAATAATTTTTATCATTATTATTATCGCAATAAACAATAGAAATCAGTTGTTTGATAAAGAAGTTATAAAAATATATTAATATAATACCATTCATAAATTCAACAGAATTAATGGTTTGGAAATTATATGAATTCGATAGCATTATGCAACAAAGACGCATTCTATAATTTATGTGAATTAAAAATGTTTGTTTTCATCTCTCATCGGCTGTAGGAGGATGTTTTGCACAGGTTTCATTTGGAATGGTACATAATACCTATTGTTAGTCAAGTAGCTTAAACGGAAACGGACGGAACGAACTTTAAACTGTCGTGGGTTTTACAAATATTATGTTTGCATGGGTTTCTTACTACGATTGGGTTGTTTTAGCAGAAGCTAAAACAAACCAAATTTGGTAAGAAACCCGTATCTTACGAAAAATATAAGTATAAACGGATGTTTACCGTTGAGTCGATCGACCCTTTGGGAATTACATCCGATTATGATTAATTGTATGAATTGGATCGGTCCAACGGGAAACATCCGCATAAACGGTTGAAGGAAACGGTTACGTTATATAATTAGCTATCATTTGATTGATCTGTATTCTTCTCCAGAATGTCATAGGCGTTGCCAACCGTTAATTTAAGGAGAAGATCAATATTCAAGAGGGGGGAGGGCTATTGACTAATATAGCAGTCAATAAGAGTAACACAATAATTAATTTTCCTGTCGTTGACCATTTATATGTGTTTATAGCATTAAGACGTAACAGGTTTATGACAGCGATAACAACTTGCTACTGTGTAAACGGATCAAGGTATTAATATTACGATCTCATTGTTCATGCTTGATAATGCAGTTTTCATTGTTTGTTTCCATTTTGCGGATATGTGAGAATTTAAAATACAGCGATAAATGTGTATGTTATACAATGTTTTACTTAAAATAGATATATATTTTAAAAAAACGGACATTATCAATATTTGGAGAACAAGTTTTCAGACAATAAAATTGTCAACCAGTGATATATGTAATTAATTCGTATTTCCAATGAAATAGATTCCATATGTTTGTTTAAAATCTCAATTATTAAAAAAATTAGGGCAATCTAATGAACAAGAAATTAACTATAATGTATTATACTAATATACAGTTAAAATAAATTCATTTCATTTATTTTCATCTTATTTAAATTCAATAACTCTTATTGGAATTGCGCCAAACTTTCAAATCAAATATCTCCTTTTCATTGAGATTCACCTTTGAAAATAATTGGGACACCATATGGCGAGATTCTCTAAATAACTCCTTAGAATGCTAAGAAGCTCCTAAGAATGCTTGCCAAAAATTAAAAACACTATATTGTATTTTAAATAGTGTATGCATTTTGAATAACTGAATTACTTACTCATAAAATTATTTAGTAACAAAGAATTGTGAATACACAAAAACATAACAAAAGGCATTATGATAACATCTTTTTGCAGGATAGTAAAAAATAAATAGCTTATGTAATCATAAATGCAATTTAAATCAAGGTGAACAGTAGGTAATATCCACAATACATAACATATTGCGTACATATGTTCATTATCAAAGGCCTTTTTGAAAAAACATTTTTTTGTACCATGTTTCAGTGTTCAGCAATAATTATATTTCAATAAAATACTAATATAGACAATAAAAATTATTACCTTTGCAATCAGCTTTCCATCATCTGCAATTAGGAATTCTTCCAATCCAAATACTAATGGTGACGCATTTCCCAAATGGAAAATCCTTGAAGATGTACCAATGGTTACTCTAAACTCTATGGTTTTTGCCAAAAGTACTTTTGTGATCATAAAAACTGACTTTTTCCCCTTTAGATCTGCAACAAACTTAATATATTTAGGGATTGTCCCGCTAAATTGTAAATAGTCTGATATCAATCCAGCATGTAAAATATGTGATGGAAATATCAGATTTTCTTCCCTCATCTGACAGTGACGTCATTTTTAAGCTATCTGAGCCTCTATCAGCGAGTGGTCAGACAGACCCTAAATATCTGCACTTAACATAACCATGTAAAATTCTATGTTACATTCTTTAAAGTAATAAACATTATTGGTATTTCTAAAAGTATTTTTAACATATCTTGCATATTACTTATTGCAAGATTGTGTTCCTCTGGTGTTGCGGATGTCCATGAGCATCGTTGACCACCTTTGTGTTCAAGCCGCTCGTTTGCCCCCTTTTATTATAAAAAAAAAAAACAAATATATTACATTTTTCTTCATACAGTTGTTTTATTTTTTGCATACCTTTGATTTTATCAATATCCAAATAAACATTGTTAACAAAGTTTTTATCCTTTGGAATCACATTTTTAGTAAAGTTTACCATAATGACCCTAACTTTGTTTTTAAGAGTTTCATCTTGAAGGGTTATCTGAAACAAGAATGAGTCACTAAAATTGTGCTTGTTGATACAAAGTACTAAATCATGGCCTAAAAATAATAAAAACACCTATTAAAAGAAGTTATAGCACTAAGTTGTTTTAAGAAAAAAATTTTTTTTTACATGCCAGTTGCAATATTATAATTTAGGGAGACTAAACCTATTTTATTAAATTTATTAAAGTAATAAACACTGATATTAAATATAGCTTAAATCAGAGCAGAGCTTGTATATTTTGTATAAATTATATTAAAATTTATTATGAATGAATTCCAGTAATTAAAAGAGGTAAAAAATACCCATACATTTAACTTATTGTATCAAACACACTATTGTTAAAAATAAACAAAAATCATTGTGTCACTTATACCTTGAAGAATATGGACAATGAATTTGTTGCTACTGTGTAATATCACCAATGAATCATATTAACAATGCAGGTTAGCAGTTCAAGAAACATTATGAAATAAAGGTAGTATTGTCATGATATTAAATTAACACATTACATTCAGATTCATTATTACAAGTATTGTATAATTCTAAAATACCATTACGAATATTAATAACCATACAATAATTTATCAAAGATGAAATTGTCAATTCTAAGTGAATTATTTAAAGAGATTTATTGATTTTTACATTTAAAATATAGCATAGATTTTAAACTGTCCTATAGAGATATTAACGCGTGAATCAATATGATCGAAACAATATCAATACATACATAAATTCTAGCATATTTATCGTTAAACAACAAATAGGAATATGGAAGAAGGATGTTGACCCGAAAACATAATGTAGTCACTTTGTTTTTTTTTTCTACTTGGCGGATCGAATACAAACAATCGACCCAAGCGAAAACAAATCCAATGGACCGGTCGGTCAATCGGTGTGCCGATCGGGCCAACGAGAAACAGCGTTATGAAATCGGCAAACTTGCGATGTTTATAAAGCCGGTATTACGCAGATATTTTGGAAACAACTGCATAACAGAATAAGCACGTGTAATAAACCATAACATTGTCGAAAGATGTATTTTTTAACATCGATCACGTATTTTACCAGGTAATTAGATTATAGAATAGGATTTTCAATAAAAGCGCATTCGGTCAGGTCAAGGTCGTTACTCTGACATGAAGGAAATGGCAAAAACATACCTTTACGCTCTCGTGAGGAAATTTGAAATCAGAATCTTGAAAATCCGCCTCTTCGAGCCATTGCACATATTCAGAGTTAGATTTCTTTTTGTTGATGTTCTTGACCAATTCACCTAAAGGTGTAAATGTTTTGCCATTTTTTGCTTTATCATTTTGCACAAACAAGGATGAGACCTTATACAAGTCTGCTTCTGTAATATGGGGGATGCAAACCAACTGGCTACTGCCGATTTCTGTCTCGATTTCATCTCTAATAAAGGGCCATGCGTCTTCAAGTTTCAACGATTTCAAGTTTTCCAGGCCCACATCTTTACGTATTTCATGAGAATAAAGGGACTTTACTACCACTTTTAATTTTTTCGGCATTATAGAATCTCTTTATATTTCGAACAATCAAAAATGTAAAACACGTACTCTCCGTAACGGTGTCAAAAATCGACTAGTCTTTTCCTAATCGCTGATTCGCTGAAAATTGGAAAAGGATGAACGTTGTTAAATTGGTTTCAGTACAAGAGGGAAAGAGATAGAGTTTAAAGTGTTGCCAATTTCGGCGACATGAATTTGCCGGCACGCAACCAACTAAAAGAGAATTTTGATAAACATTTCTATTGAATAATTAAAAATATCAGTGAAAGTCGCAGGATTAGGGGCAAACCCAGAGCAAGGTGGAAGATTTGGTAGACATGGGCGGTGTGAAGATGTCGAGAGTAAATAGAAATGGAAGGAATTAACAAATAAAGCCGACCGCTCTAACATATGGAATTCAAGCTAAGAGAGTAGTAAAATACATTTTATTTCCTAATATAACCATAACCATCATAAATTGAAGATGGTTAATTAACTTTTAAAAGCAAAGTGGTGCACACTTAATGTAGCTGTAGTTAAATGTTATTTTGACTGTATTAGGTTTATGAAAGAAAGCAAGAAAACTTAAAACGCCTATCACTATTCTGCCTCTGAGTATTCTCAGATGTTAAGTTTTCAAACCAATTAATGGAAACGTAATCGTTTCATATTACCGAAATAATTGGAAATTAATTGTATCAGCATAACTTTAGAAAACGTCATGCACCGGTCATGCGGTTCTCACGCGGTTGCCGTCCAATGACTGCATGACTTTATACAGCAGTGGTTTTTTGTTGCATGTTGCCGAATTCGTCACCACTGGGTGCTTTTCAGATGTTTCATTAAAATTATGACGCTTTGGTTTAGTAATGACTTTTCCGTCACGACTACAGGTCATGATCAACGTCTGTTTAGCACGTGTTCCAAATTATTCATTCGAGCTTTCTCACGGATACACTTTAGAGAAATAGAAAGTAGCTACAACGGCTTATTTTTTTCTCCATAAAACTGAGATAAACAGAATGAATTTGACATAGTAAAAGCAAGTAATAAAAGATTTTTGTGTTCTTCGCTGTTTTTTTTTATATCAGCACTTTAAAAACTTAGATATATAGCTGAAATAATTAAACTTTAAGCCATGAACAGCTGTTTTTAGTTAGCGGTTTTACTGTTTATTCTTCGTGACTTGATTGTCATTTGTTACCTCCGTGGCCGCTCCTGTCTGACTTCTCAGAACACTATATTGGAATACTTAGTCATCCTATAAACACTTACGAGATAAGATAATAGTAATTCCCAATTTCCAAGTTAATCACACATTTACATTCTAATGGTAAATCAAAATAAACACAATACGAGAAGACTCAAAAATTAGTTACTACAAGGTGTTTTTTCGTAAGAATTGCAACTTTAAAATAATGCCAACTTGTTTTGAATTTCACGCAATCAGACTCTCGATTGAAACCATATTATAAAAATTCTAGCTTTCGCCCGCGTGGAATTAAAAAAAAAACAAAAGTGAGTAGCCTATGTGTTCTTCCAGGCTATCCTCTACGTCTGAGCCAAATTTCAACAAAATCTGTTCAGCCGTTCAGGCTACAAACTCTAAGAAACATCCATCTAAACATTTATAATATTAGTAAGATTAGTAAGATATGACTACGATTTACTCTCAATTTTTGTTATTTAATTGTTGTGGCAGCTTTTTAGAATTGGTTGTAGTTTTTATTACCTATAGCCTATTGGACGCCAATAGAGATTGTAAGCACAGTACAGTACATATGATATTTAGACTAAGTCATTTTGCAGTAATGAAGTTTGAGGGTTCTAAGGAGCTAAGAACTTTTCTAGCTTCATTTTGAAATATGGCCTGTACCATAGTTCATAAGCTACTTGAGTAGCATTAGATCATTTTTTAACTTTGTTTTAATTAATTATGAAAGACAAACAATGGGTAGGTTGTTATAAATATATTTAAAGCTATAAGACAAGATATACATAATTTAGAATATCATTGAGATTTTCATTATTGAGAAGAGAGCTAGTACAACATGTATTAAATTAATATCCTAAGCAGTTTAATCTGGAATGTGTGTAATTATGGTAAGAGATTACATTTTGCTCTATAAATTGCGCTAATGTGTAATATTTGATTATGGAACAAAATTCAAACAAATATTTATTATGTAAATACAGTGAAAAATTATGCTTAGACATATAAAATGCTCATAACTACATTACAATCTGTGCTCTGGTAATTTGTCAAAATTATGCTTCTTTCTAAAAGCAAAGCCACAAAGATTTCCCTAAAACAATTAATAGAATGTTATGTTGGCAACACTCAATTGTTCCTACAAGATTCTTAATGGACCCAAACATGTTTTGACATAGAAATCTTAAAACAACTGAATAAAAAAACTTTGCAAGCAGATATCTAAAGTGGATAACCCTATTTCAAAGTAAATTCCATATATAGTAGTATGAAAACTTATAACATTATAACATTTTTAGAGAATAATCACATTTCTTTTTTACTACTCTCACATTTTAGAGAGACTGATGGAAGAGCCAATTACAGATACCGTAAAGCTTTGTGCATTCAATGGTTTCCATTATTGCCAACATAAAAACACACTTCTGCCTTTGACATTGCTAATGTTGGTGCTTTCATCAACAAATTGTTTACTTTTTCTGAACATTAGAAGTGGTAGATTGGAATACTGAAGAAGCTGTCATAAGATTTTCAATGTACTGTCCAAGAACTTGGTTTTCGGAACGTAGCTTCAAGTTTTCCTCCTTTACAGAATCCACACGCTGAGACAAATCTGAAATAGTTTTTAACATAATCAGTAATGATTTTATATTTAAGTATCAATAGTTCATTTTCATCATCATTTCCTTTGCCTTGGAAAATGTTAATGTAACAGTCTGTACAGTAATTGAAAAACTATGGAGAAGTAGCACGAAAAGTATTTGAATGATTATAGATTTTTTGGTAATACCATATAATAGGTCAAAAATATTTTTCTGGCTTCCTGAGAATTTCTTTTGTCACAATGACCTAACAGTGATCCCAAGATTAAGCAATCATGTTTAACACCAATAAATTAGTCATTTAAATATGAACCTGCGGGTTGGGTCACTGAATTCATGTTTATAAATAATGTTCAAAATGAAGTATGGTTATTGTTTTATGAAACATACCAGAACTAACAACAAATGATAATAAGATCAAAAGATTTAAAGATTTGTCGATACTTGCCGTCTAATGTGTTCTGTAACTCCAGCACTTGCGATATTAAACGAGCTTTTTCCTCTTGTTCGTCTATACCTGAATCTGGCTCGAAGCTAGGCGGTCCATTTAAACCAGGGCTTGACGAGCCACCTGTGTACGAACTTGGTAAAGAGTCCATTGAGCGGCCATGGTCTAAACGATTGTTTTCGATGTCGTCTGTTATTATCACTTGTGGATCATCGTCAGCTAAGGGTATATTGTCGTCATTACATTTTTGAATAATAGAAGACATTTTCTTTGCAACAAAGAACGAAACTAATCACAAATTGGGGTCGTTTGGCTTATTTTACTAAATCAATAATTTGTTAGTGTTGTGTTTGACAATGACAGATGACAGCCAAAGCCTTGACGTGATAAAAACATTGTTCCATTTTACAAAAATACTTGATATTGTGTTTTAAATGTAAAGGATATAAAGAAGTAATCTAGTTTAATATAAATAAAGTGACAAACCAAATCAACTCACTATTATATTTTTCACAATGAGTTCAATTGTTTATTGTTTTCCACAGCCCAAATCTGTCTGTCTTTCTGTCGGTGTCTATAAAATCTTTAAAAAACCTTTTTGTTAACTCCTCTGTCAATGTCAACTGTCAAGATAATATGGAATAAGGATGCAAATACATCTTATAAAGTGAAAGCCTAAATAAATAAATACGATAAAAGTTTTGTTAATTGAAAAATTGCAATAAGAATATGGCACTAGCTATACGTAAATCTACTCTCAGTATTTTGGCAACTGCAAGATGTATTGTACCGAGAGGTTATATCAACAGAAAAGTCGTGTATATTTGCTCGCAATTTTTGTTTATTACAACGAGTAATTATTTACAGATTTTCGGGGTTTATCATCTTTACCGGAAACAAAAGAAGACGTAGCCCAAGATGTTGCGAAAAGGTCGACAGGACGTAGAATTAGGTTCCAAAATCCAGCTTTAGAGTACCGACATGTTTACCCGGAATTCTTGCCTGATCCGAATCCTAAATGGAGGAATACGTTACGAGAGAAAATGGAAAGAGCTGATATGTTAAAAAGAAGAAGTCAAATTGATATTCCTGAGTTTTATGTTGGTATGTATTGGTAGCTATAAATAATAAGTGGTCAGGAACTATCAAAGAAGTATGCACAAATGTAGAAAATTGTGGCAAAACTATGCTAAAAAGAAATCCATACTCTCTGCCGACTTCTCAGCATTATGAGTTATGTTATATACATTTCTCAGCCCCTTGCATTTTAAAATGTACATTAACTGCAAGTAACACAGCCTAGAAATTCACTTTAGGTTGTGAAAGTTTGAAGCACTAAGTGTGAAACAACCTTTTTTTGTTTATAACAAATTTGAAATTATTAAGTTATTTTCAGGGTCTATTCTAGCTGTTGTCATATCTGATCCCCATGCTCAAGGCAAAACCAGCAGGTTTGTTGGTATTTGCATTGAAAGAAAAGGGTGTGGTCTCAGAGCTGAGTTCATATTAAGGAATGTTGTGGATCACCAAGGAGTAGAGGTGGGTTATATTTCTTGTGAGAAATACATCAAATCTCGAAAACTATTGAATGAAGATAGGGAAACTAATCTTTAAATAGAAATGGTTTTCACACAATAGACATTTATTGTCTTACTAATATTATAAATGTGAAAATGTAGATGGATGGATGGATAGATATTTGTTAGAGTTTGTAGCCTAAATGGCTGAATGGATTTCGATGAAATTTGGTATATATATAATGGATAGTCTGGACAAACACATAAGCTATTCACTTATGTTTCTTTTAATTCCATGCAGACTGAGTCGTGAGCGAAATCTAGTGTTAACTAAAAATTAATGTATAATTTAATCTTAAAAAAAATCATGTTTGTTATTTTAAAAATGCATCATTATATTACTGAACATAAATTACAATTCAAGAATTCAAAACTATTTAAACCAAATCAAAATAATGCCAAACGTAGCATAAGGTAGGCTCTGAGCCCCTTAATGGGGACATTTAACGAGCTGGACATAATGTTACGAACTTTACATATTTGCTGGCCATTTTTAAACTTATTAAACCCAATATTTACAGATTCGTTATGACCTCTATGATCCTACGATACAATCAATACAAGTGCTACGCCTTGAGAAACGTTTGGACGACAAACTCTATTACTTGAGGGATGCATTGCCCGAGTACAGCACATTTCCATTTGATATGGACCCAGAAATACTTCCAGAAGGCACTCCGGTGTCTGTTAATCCAGTTCAGGTATGCAACATTTTGTTATGTTTTAAGTACCAATAGCCTAACGGTTTGGGGTACGGACTACCAATCTTGCGGTCGATGGTTCGAATCCCGGCATTCAACTATCATCGTGAACCATATCCTAGCACAAGCCCTAGAGCTTAGTTGGGATGGTTAATGAAATATTAGTAAATTAACAAAAATCTACTGATATTTAAAAAAAATAAAGATGCATTCAACATTAAAAAATTAATTGGTCCTTAAAATTATACCATAAATACCACAAAATAAACTGTTTAATATATAATCAATAGAATTGTATTTGATTCACTATTAGACTACTTTTATATTGAGACTAGCTATCGCCCGCGACTCCGTCCGCGTAGAATTAAAAACTGAGTAGCCTATGTGTTCTTCCACACTATCCATTATGTCTATACCAAATTTCATAGAAATTCGTTCAGCTGTTTGTGCCACAAACTCTAACAAACATCCATCTAATCTTTCGCATTTATAATATTAGTATGATTATCTTTTTTGTATTAGGTAAAACTAAAGCCAAAGCCATGGCTTGAAAGATGGGAGCGGCAAGAACTTAAAGGAGTTGCTAATATTGAAGAACATCTTAAAGAAAAAGATAAAGTTAGGAGAGAGTTAAGAAAGACTCCTTGGGAAAAATATGATTTAATGAAACAATACAGGTACTTGGTTTAGTCTCAATACCAATTATTTTTGTTTTTATAAATAAATAACTAATTTGAATACATTGTACAAAATCTGATAAAGTAGCTTTCTAATGGTCAAAGAATTTTTGATATAGCTTCTGTTGTTTTTAGTTCATTTGTTGTTAATGATATCAAGTTGATTTCACTTTTTTAAGAAGAATTTTATATTTTCAGACAAACAATACCAGCGGAGGATCAAAATGAAATATGGGGAGAGGTTCATAATCAATTGAATCAACTTAGACTTTCACGTAAAAAGATGTTCAAAAAACGTCCAGTCAGCGCACCTAAAACTCAGCTTGCGTAATAACATAAAACTACTAAATATATAGCCTA
Organism: Papilio polytes; assembly: GCF_000836215.1. Classification (NCBI taxonomy): domain Eukaryota; kingdom Metazoa; phylum Arthropoda; class Insecta; order Lepidoptera; family Papilionidae; genus Papilio; species Papilio polytes. The sequence continues at coordinate 1,214,486 of NW_013525513.1, forward strand.
TGATAGATATAATTGGTTTCATTTTACACCCGTTTATTAAAAAAAACTAGCTTTTGAACGCTATCATCCGCACGGATTAAAAAAGTAGCCTATGTTACTCAGTGAAAATGCAATGCTTGTAACGGAATGTTAAAAGTATAGATTATAAAACATCAAGTAAACTGTCAAATGGAATACAAGTAAGCTAAGTTTTGTCAATAGATGGCGGTATTAATAAAATTAAAATTGATTTCGCAAATATATTACTTGATTTTACTTATTTAAGTTGAACCAAAATAATACATGTTTTTTCTAAATGAAATCTATAATTTATATCAAGGATCGTTTCAATTCAAAATAGTATAATATCTTTTAAGAATCGTGATTGGTTGGTTGAGATTATGCATATTTTGTGATCGTGCGTGTGTTAACTGCAAAGCTGCAAACTGCAGTCATAAGGTGTGAGATTTAGTGCAATGTAATGCACTTTTCTTTATGGGTCAGTACAACAGTTTTATAAATTAAGGTTATTAGAATGTAATTAATATAATTATTCGTGTGTAGTGTTTGGTGTTGTGAACTTTATTGTGTTATTTGCTGCATTACTATCGCCGGGTAAGTGATTAATTAAAAATACAACCTTAATTTGAGCAATTTAATGGCCTAAATAATTTAAGATCTTAAGTAATTTGATGTTTTTGTTGGTAGTTTAAGAAAAAGCATATGCTTCGTTTGTGGTAAGCAAATGCAATTGCATTTTGTCAACCTTGATTTATCGATTTACGTCACTTCCTCAATTTTGGAATTTGAATCAGGACCTCCATTGTTTCTGTTAATTATACATGCATTAAGTATTTAACGTTTAACTTATTTTTTATTGAAGGGTCTAGGGTATGAAAAAATCAAATTCCATTGTTACATGTAAAAGGTTTGATACTTGGTCAATCAAATGTTGACTTGATGTTAACTTAATGCTAACTTACTGAAATGTAAACTTAACATGAAGTCTAGTTAAGTTAGGTTTATGTAAATGACCTTTTAAACATAAAATACATATTTATTATTCAATTTGAATAACCAATGCTAAAATAAACATCTTATATATCACTAATAACTTAAATGGGTAATGAGACCGTTTAGCATTTAATTAAAGTTAATTTTTTGAACATAATTTAAGTTCATTTTTGAGATAAATATTTTATTTCAATTGTTCCAATGTTAAATTATACATTAAAACAAAAGAATATAACAAGTGATTTCAGTTTGTCATTTTTACATAGTTTATTGCAGTATAACACAATTTTTTGAAAAATTATGAAAACATGTAAGAACATATAACATTTAATAGAAGTTGTTTTATGAAAAATCCAATTAGACTAAGAACACTGCAGTTTAACATAATTCTTTACAACAACTAAGATGGGGTTTTTCAGATATGTATGGAAGAGTTTATACCATGTCAAACATTCATATGGGACGGGATGATAATGACAAGAAAGATGACAAATTTCAGCATATTCATTTTTATAAACATTATGTTAACTTTATCCATCGAGAAAGTGTTGAAATATACCCTAGCTAAGTTTCAAAGGCTATGGTGTATATTTATTCATTGTAGTCCATAATAATTTGCAGTAGCGGCTACATTTGTTGAAAGTTACCGCTGCCAATTAACATTTTTAACAAGTATTAAGATGGACTTTTTTAAACGGCCAGAGGAGGGGCACTCCTTGTTAAATATGAAAAAAAGCTCTTGAAAAAAAAAACATACATAACCATATTTTGTTAACATCCCACTAAAGTAGGAAAAATTATTGAAGTGTTTCTAGGTTGATCCTGTTCCTATTATCTTTTAGTTATGCTGGTAAATATTATAAATTTTTGTTAAGTCATTTTAAACTATAGGAAGTGGATGTATGCATAGCTTATCAAACTTTCATACTTAGTTCCGTTACAAAGTGGATCCTGTAGGTCGACGTACGATAATCTCCTTGCCACTACCATTTAACGACACTAGCTTGAAGTTAATGCAATTAAAGGTATAACTTAACTATTTCCTCGTTAATATTATGACGATGAACTGTGATAATTCTTTTTTACGATAATTATCTTTGAAAAACAATTATATGAAACCGAAGAACTATAATTCTAATAGATAGGCTTTCTTACATTGTTATAATTTTTAATGTATGTTGTAATATTGTGAAGTTTCTATAAGAAATTATTAGTGAACGCAACATTTTGGGAAACGCGTGCAATCCATCAAGTCTCCTCAAACAGATTTAGATAACGGCTTGTGTACCTTCCGCTGTTATCTTAGCGATAAAATAACTTAGATTTAAGCGTGAGATTGTAGAAAGATATATTAAAATGAACGAAAGTGTTAAAATACTGATATTGATAAATATTAGGCCTATTGCTAATAACCCGTAGATATTTTACTAATTATATAGTCTTGTTGTTGATTACGTGACATCAGTGATCGATCGTAGTAGCAAGTAACATCTTTCGACCAGATTGTTAACATCAGGTGGGATCATCTTCAAGCGCCGGTTAAACGAAAATAAAAAACAATCGGAAATTATTGTTGTGGGTTAATATGACTATGAAATAAATAATAATAAGATGCTACTGTCTTGCGTTCAGTCCTTTCGATATATTATAGAAAAAACGCGTATAGAAAAAAATAGTTCACAGAATAAAAACAGTTTTGAACACATAACCTATAAAACTATTAGGATTATGAGTAAAAAGTTTAAATTATTCTTAACTTACAAGTAAACACATTCATCGTTCAGGATCCAAAAGTTAAAAAAACTGAAATACATTCCAATTCAACTCTAATTTTACCCTTTCAAAAATATCACACATTCAATGGACTGACATTAGAACAAATATTTTCCGCCATTAACTGAGATCATCCGTGTTTCATCCAGCTCGTTAACGGATGATAAAATATTATGTTAATATTACTTCCGTTAACTAAAATAGTCACAGCTGCACAAGCAATAAGATGCATTGCCATTATTAAGGTTATGTTATGATTGAGAAAATGAATATTGACATAGTCACATCAATTATCTGAAAATAAGAGGTTAGTACCTCTCGAAATAGACAAAATTTAGTATGATATATCGTAAATAATCGCTCTAGCTATTACTCTTAAGTTAAACGGTTACGTTTCCGGTTGTTGTCACAAGGAATGAATAGGGGAATTTTTCTACAAAGTATAATAAAATTGAATAGTTTAATTATAAACTCCTAAATGTTTAAATCAGATTCTTTTAAGCTGCCTTTACTAATTAAATTAGTAAACGGTTTGAAAGTTAGATAAAGAAATGGTTTTATTGATTTCTGTAATTTTATCTTAATTCTAGAAGTTTTAAGGATGATACGAATGAAATGCCACTAAATTCGTTGCTTTTGAATGACATTCTAAAAAATCTATGGTATATTGGGACGGATTTACCATTGCATATGTTATGTTGTCTTCCGCTTTACAAAAATATAAATCTTTCCTCTTTATAACATTACTATAGATGGACTAGTTCTAAATAAAAACTGCATAAAATTCCATTACTTATGTAATATATGTTATACTGCACCAGGAAGCAAATTCCTAAAGTAACGTTCCACAAAATGCATTCGTTTTATTAAAATGCATCTTTATTGCATCGTATAAATTATGTCGCTATCTTATATTTATATATCTAACTTTTCCTGTTATGTGGCTAAATTTAAAGCAATATACTTTTTTTTGCTTCTTTTATAGGCGTAGATTACCAGTTTTACTGCCAAGTTGTAAAAAGTTCGTTTGGTGTAACTTTTACGATAGTTTTCACGGGAAAACATTAGGATGCATGTGTATTAAAATATTTTTCTTTAAAGAAGGTTTTACTATTAGGTTATTCAAGAAATTTGATTTCCATTTATGTAAAATATATTGAACAATTTTAATTTTAATAAATATCGTATTAATTATTATATTTTTTTACTTCACGTAATCGTGTGTGTATTCAGCTTCACCAATACTCGTCAATGCTACAATATCGTTTTGAATATTGCGTGTAATTCCTTAACAATCGAGAATTCAATTGCTTGAGTAGTATAATATAAAAATCTGTGTTCTAATGCAATCATTGTGTGGTACAAAATCATTGCTTGATCACATAGTTATTGCAAGATAGGGACGTCTCAATAATTCATTTAACATTGTTTATATGACGAAAACTTTATTTGACTAGCTTTATATTTTTCCTCTATATATTGTAATATTTTCAATAATATATATAAGATTGTAATATTTTCTAAGAAGTGTATTTTATCTTTACTCTATACTAATATAATAGAGAGAAAAGATTTGTATTTTTGTACGTAATAAAAGAACTTAAAAACTACTGAGTCGATTTCAAAAATTATTTTACCCTTAAAAAGTTTCTTTATCAGTGAGTAACATAGCCTCTATTTTTTAATTCATTGCTTTTAAATATGTTTTAAGCAAGATTTATTGAGTTACATAAGATGACTATTTAGTTAGAACTTGCGTAACATTTCGGTCTTTTGATTATAGAGGGCGGAACCCACGCGATGTAATGAACTTGACCCAAGGGCACACATTGCAGATGCAATGTTATGTAGGCGAACTCATTACTTATTTGGAGGAACAGGTCTCTAAAGTTATAGAAGTACCTTAGCACCTAGTACTTTGTGGGTTTAAATAATTTTTCAATTAAATAAATGTTAAAACAAGCATAATAATTTTTTTACAGCAAAAGATGCTTGTCAATTTGTTATGACTGTTTTCTATGTTGCTTTACTTTATTATTAGGAACCTGTTACTTTTGTATATATCCATAGATAAAACAGTACAAGTTTTCAATCAAAACCATTTTCCTGATGCTTTATTTCTGCGTTGCATGTTCACGCCACATAAAATCATTTCACTTCGCTAGGGGGAAACTTTGTTTCTATGCGAGGGTTCGTAGCTTTGATATGGTTTCGGATTATATTTTGTCTCTTTTATGAAGGATTTATTTAATAGGAACATTTGACGTCTTTCTTTTGTCGATGTAGACATTAACTAAGTAGTGTTAATGAAATTGTATTTATAAATTTAATTAATTATTCTTTTATAAAATAGATGATAGCGTTAAAAACTTAATCGATTGGCCAGTTTTTTTTAATTATGAAAATGTCGACTTACTGCAGTTTGCATTACTTAAATGGGATGAACCTTAATTTTTGTATTATTTTATATTGATTAATTCACGTCCACGTTATGTTTTGCTTTAGTTGTACATTGTGTTAGCTTTTTAACTATTTTTGATGTATTCTTAAGAGTTATTTGTTAATCTTTGATATTTATCAATACATCTATCTTTATTTAAAACAACAATATTGTTAGGAAAATATTAGGAAACGGAAGGAATAGTGGGGGGTAGTTTTATAAAATATATGACAAGGTGTGGCTCGGGCTCAGGTCTCGGTGCTCAGTCGCTACCAAGCTCAGTATTTTACTAGTCGTAACAACGGAACGTTCGATATATATGCGTTGTCGCATTGGAGTTCAGTTTGTGTGTTTTAAAGTAATTTACAATTATTGTTAATATGGCCGTCCGTCTATATTTGAAAAGAAGTCATTTGTGTCGAAATATGTAACAATCGGGAGTTGGATCATGCGAAAACAATGTTACAATCCACGTCTACAGAGTTCACGTAAGTAGACCATGTTCTGTGACCCCATTTTTTATAAGTGTGGTTGTAAATAATCTAAAAGGCCAGGCCTAATTTAAGTCACTTTCTTTTTACCACTCTTTTCTTATAAGAAGAGGTTGGGAAGAGGAAGTGGATTTGACAGTGGAGGAGATGCATAGGAAGGGGAAATATCCTCTTTATGTGCGTCTCCTCCCCCGTCGGACAAAGGTAGGCAACGCATCTGCAATTGCGGATGTCTATGGGCAGCGGTCGCTTCGCCATTTTGGCGATTTCAGGTGGCCGCTTGCTCGTTTGCCACCTTATGTTATAAAAAAAAAAGCAATGATAGTGCGATTTTTTTCCCCAAGATACCATGAATAACTAAATGATCTATGGTGCTATCACAATTTGTTATAAGCGAGTGTAACTAACTGTTCCCTTGCTACTTCATCCGCAAGAAATTATGAAAAAAATATTTTATTGTTTACATGTGTCAAATAATCAATTGCAATTGTCAAAATGCCAATTACCTTACTACGGCAATTATGCTTTCTTGATGTTGGCAGCAACTTATGGTCTCTTTCCCACATTAGGGCATTTTTCTAAAATATTTACCTCTAAGTTTTACGGCGTGAAAATATATAGCCTAAAGCGTGACGTAAGTGTAGGGCTTTTTATTAACAAAAAGAGTTATTCGAAAATATGCTGTAATTGCTGATATCTTAGGCAATAAAGTAGTGTGTTTACGCTTTATTATATTAGTATAGATAGATATATAGATAATAACGTTACGATAAGACGGCGTAGTAGCGTAGTCTTTGTAAACCTTCGATCAACAATATATTTGCTCGAAGTTGTAAACAGATTACCGGATTTATTCTCAACATGTTGATCATTAGCGGTGCGTTTACTGTTCGGACATATGTTTGTAAAGTCTTGTCAGTTTGCTTATATTGTTGACGTTTGTTTGTAAGTCCATTGCCGGTATTGAACAATTCTAACAGTCTATAAATTAGCTTGTTTTATTTGTATATTACAATACTAGTCTTACTGATGCATGTGACGCCCGAAAAGCTCTAAAGAAAAAATGATTTCCTACACAAACTTTTATCCTGAATTAATGGATAGATTTTCAAAAACTCACAACTGTATGAATTGAATAAATCCTTTCTGTTGAGTGATTGTGTTCGCCTGCCTAATAACAGAAATCTCAGCGCAAAAGTCTCTAGGCTATAAATACGTAGAATAATGATGCATCTGATTTAATAATTTAAATACAGATTAATCAATTACTTGATAATTATATGTTGCACTATTGTGCAAATTAATTTCAATTTAGTATCAGGGTTTCAGCGAAAGTGGTTTGCGAGCAGTTCAAACTAAAACAAAAGTCGATACCACCAGTTAGACCTGTTGCCCTTATTGGTTAATAGAAATTGTATTTGATATGTGGGACTTTCTAGATTTAAACCAGAGCTATTGTTAACTTATCGCAACTTAACTGTTGTTTGTAATTATTTACCAGTAGTGAAATTTAGACGTTAAATTATCTACGCAATTATATTTTACTGCACGTTACCACTAGGTTTTAACTAATTGTCTTAATTGATATTTTGTGTTTGAATTTGTGTCCAGTTTATTATACAATGTTATTTGTATCTTATGATATCGATAGAAATTTATTTTATTAATACAATTTTATTGTTAGTACAGTACAGAACCTCGATAACTCAAACCGCGGTAACTTAAAAACCTCTATAACTTCAAAAAATAATATGTTCCCTTCCTATCAGAGCCCAAAATCTCTATAACATAGACCTTTGATAACTTAAAACCTATATCTTAAAATATTCTGTGTTTCCCTTGGACTATGACTTATCGTGGTACTACTGTAATTGTCGATAAAAGTCTGAATAACAGTAAAAAAGACGATCTTAATAGGTATATATATCTTACGATAGTTGATAATTTTGTGTGTTAATTATTAATTGAATTCCTAAAATAACTACAATTTACTAAAGCATACATTAGTAGGTAACAGGTAAAGTACTTTTACCAAATTGATGTAAAATGTATTTTTTTGTGGCAGAATCCATTACACAACACTATCATGAAACGAGAATTTGTCGTGAATCTTCAAATTTAATTTAACATTAATAGATATACCATTTAAGTCATGGTTCAATATCCTTAATACAAAAGAATGTTCCAGGATTTTTTAATACAAACGAAAAATTATAAATATTAATAATTCTGATAGTGAGGTTATGTTATCTATACTATTATAATAAAACGTAGACGCACACTTTGTTGCCAGCAAATACAGCATGTTTTTGGACAATTCTTTTTTTTTTTTTAAAAAGCCATACACTTACGTCACGCTTTAGGCTATATATTTTAATGCCATTAAAATTAAATATTTACCATTTTGGATAAAAATCCTAATGTGGGAAAGAGACCATAAGTTGCTGCCGACATCAAGGAAGCAAGCTTGTCATCATGTCATGTCATTTTGACATTTGTAATTGATAATTTGACAAATGTAAACAATAAAATAAAATTTTCATAATTTCATGCGGATGAAGTCGCACGGGAACAGCTAGTTCTAAATGAAACGTGTATACACAAAAGTTTCGGTGTAGGATCACATAGAAGTTAATGGCTTATAAGTCAAAAATGTGAAATGATTGTAAAAAACGTTGCATTAAAAACTAAAGCCATTACGAGTTGATGTGTTTAACTGGTTTTTAACCAAAAAAATCGGATTATAATAGTTAATGACAAACATTATGATATTTTTTGTGATGCCACAAAGAAATTTTTATTTGGTGGAGCGTTGGCAATCATTAAATGTCATTATGATGGATACGAAATAAGAAAAGTAAAACTGGCCTCGGTTCCCGGCGCTCCTCGGAATCGTGCGGCGAAGGGATAAAAAAATAATTACTGCGTAATGCGCCTAGGAGAATTTCATGCATTTGTTCTTTTTTTCTCACCGCCATGGATCTGAAGCAATCCCATAGAAAAACTTGAATCCCATGGCCTTCGATACGAAGATAGACTTTTAAGTATTTCATACGTGACTACGCTGTATAATCTACCAGTCACTCTAAAGTAAAGAACCAAGAGTAATGTTTTAAACTGTTAAAAATCAAACTTTGAATTATTTTGCTCCAGAAATACACAATTTAAAAATTATATTTCATCTAGGTTGTCTGCACATTGTACTGCCAAAACACGCGCACGAAGACATTCTTGTCTCACTTATTTCGAGCTGAATAAAAGAGATGACAATAGTTTAGTGCAAACTTATGCCAGTCACATCACACAACTGTTCATTTTAATTTATTGATTCGCATATTTTCATTCTGTAGTGTTGTAGCGTTGTGCTCTCAAAGTCGGGAGGGGTTACGACCCTCCATCTAAATTCTCATTGACTGCACTTCCATTTTGTTTTCACTCGACGCACCTTATTACAAAAATTGCCTTAATACGAGTCAGTGGGCGGTTGGTTATCAGGGTTCAGATCTAAAGGGGTCAATTTTGTTCCCCAAATAATATTACTAATTGGGCAAATATACGTAACAGTTCATAGAAAAGAACGGCTAAGTTAAAACATAATGTTGTTAAAGTCTTTCTAAATTGTCTAATCACTTTTCTTTAATTTTTCTAAGAAACATTCGTAACCTATATTTGTCCAGATGTTACGCTTCTGTAATTTTTGTTTGAAGTTGACCCACACTTGTTTGGTCAAACGCTAAAGTAACTTTGTAAATGGTGTCACGTGTACAAACCTTTGCGAAAATGTTAACAAATATTTCGCAACCGAAGCGTATGGATTCAACCAATATATGTGTCTCGTAAAGTATTTGTAAGAAAGTGTTCGAAATATCCGCGCTATGTCTATTTTATTTGCATCTAGTCGATTGTATGACATTTGAAGCTTGAATATAAGGAAGAATTAATAGATTACGTTGAGTAAAATAACTCTGCCTGTTGCAAACGCATGTGGTTACTTACACATAACCGCAAAGCTTACATAATTTAACCACATTAAAGTTAACGCTTTTAATTTCTCACGAGATATGTAACTAAAAAGTTTCATTCATTTTACAGTCGTTTATTTATTTTAATACTAGCTTTCGCACGCGACTCCGTCCTCGTGGAATTAAAAAAAACAAAAGTGAGTACCATATGTTTTTCCAGACTATGTTCTACATCTATGCCAAATTTAATAGAGATCCATTCAGCCGTTTACACTACAAACTTACAAACATCCATCAATCTAAACTTTTGCATTTATAATACTGAAAAGATAATTTGACAGTAAAAATTATTATCAATTTGTAGTTTTTATCCAATATTCATGCATTTTTTAATGTGCACATTATCAGAATTTTAAAGGATAATTCGCGTAAATATTTATTGAGCAGAATATCTCTGTAATGTACGAAGAGGCCTATTTGTAAAAAAATATTGTTTGGCTCAAAACTTAACTTTAAATGTTACAAAGAGAGTTAACTTTGTTCGTATAGCTTTATAGATGCATATTTTGAAAGCGTATAACATTTTCCAGTAATATAAAGAAATTACTTTCCAATCTCGCAATAGCATTTGGGTTTCTAGGATGCAACGGTTTACCATTATGTTCCTCATTATAAAGACCAGAGACAGTGGATAAGTGGTGTTAATTTATGTAACATCTGACCTCGGGTTACGATGCGGTTTTATCGTAAAATCTTGATAGAAAGCTTACTTTATGCATTTCTTTGAAGTGACTTCTGTAGTTTTATGTTAGTTTCTATATATATTTATGGTTAAGTTAAAATGATTTATTGTATTATAAAATGGGTATATTGTCATTAACAGTAATAAATAATAATCGAAATATTAATAATTATTAATAAGTGTTGGTTTTACGAGTAGTAGTCTATACTAATGTAATAAAGTGTAAACACACACTACTTCTTGGTGTTGATGACAGCAATTACAGCATATTCTTGAATAACTCTTTATTAAAAAGTCCAACGACAAGCTTTAGGCTATACATTTAGACGATATAAAACTTAAGGAGTAAATAAATTGAAAAAAAAAAATTGGGAAAAAGACCATAAACTACAAGCTGCCTACATTGAGGAAGCAAGGTTATTATGGTAACGGTAACTTTGACGTCCAATTGAGAATTTTTTTTTTATAACATAAGGTGTCAAACGAGCAAGCGGCCACCTGAAACCGCCAAAATGGCGAAGCGACCGCTGCCCATAGACATCCGCAATTGCAGATGCGTTGCCTACCCTTATACGACGGAGAAGGAGACGCACATAAAGAGGATATTTCCCCTTCCTATGCATCTCCTCCACCGTCAAATCCACTTCCCCTTCACATCCTCTCCTTATAAGAAAAGAGTGGTAAAGAGAAAGGGACTTAAATTAGGCCTCCGGCACCACACTCATCAGACGAAACACGGAATTGCTTCCATTTCACGCCTATCTTCTGTGTGATCGTGGTATTACACCGGGCGTGCCGGCCCATTCGTGCTAAGATGTTAAAGCGGGCACTACCACTGTTAAGAATTGGACAAATGTAAACAATACAGTTATATACATGCGGATGAAGTCGCACGGGAACAGCTAGTGCTTCATAATTGAACACTCTTCTCTATTACACGGTTTATATGTCATGACTCGTGACTGTCTCAAAAATGCTTTGTGTAACTATTTTTTTTAATTTAGATTAATAAATTATACCAACTACATTATGTAAAATGTTATGAAGTTAATTAAAGTTATAACTGCATTTGTCATTGTTCTCTAATTCGTTATTTAGTTGAGAGTTTGCCATTAATTGAATTAATGAGTATAAAATGGTACCGATGATATTAAATTTAATTAAAAAAAACGGTTACTTTATTCTCACGATTTTATCGTCGTCTTTAATTATTTAACTATGAAAAGTCTTAAAATATTTTTTATACATCTTTATTTTATTTACGAAACAAGCTTTAGCTATTGCTATAAAAGCCTTAGCTAGTCTAAAGAACGTAAGATATTTTAGTTTAATATGGTTTATAGTGAATAGCTGGATATTGATAAAATCATAAATGTAGTTTTTTTTACGTTTTTTTAATTAACTGGGTACATAGTACCTACAATAGGATAGATAAAAGATATCGATCGGTAGGATTACTCTTTAAAAAAGTTATATATTTCAAGGGTAACAAATAACTTCGCAGTATGGAATCTATCCCCAGCTCTATAGTTTAGTAACAATGGCATCATGTACCCTGCTATGTAGATGTATGCAATTGCAATCTGCATTTACCAACCGTAGGCTATCAGTCAATTCGATACGCGCCTTGTCCCAATTGTTTAGACATTATCTGAAATTGTGATTTTCTTAACTTTATCGTGCGTATTTGTACATTTAGTAATGCAAGAGGAAATAAACTATGTGAAAAAGATGCCCTTTCTTAGATGATTAGCCCTTATTCTTTTATAATTTAAGGTCCAAAATTCTCGGTCCGGTTTAATTGTTTTCGATTGATAATACAGTCTATTATGTTAGTTTGAAAAGCTTTCTCGATAGACCAGTATCGAACGCCGTTGATGACTGTTATGTTATGACATTTAAAAATTAGTACGATTATTGGCTGTATAAAATAATTATCCATTCATACAAAATAACAATGTAGAGAAAATGATCAGATTGCTGGTAATTGTAGTCAGTGTAGCTATGGGTTTTCATTGCTGAGACCAGCATAGAAACTGTTGCTATCTCTGATTTTTCAAAGAGAATGAAAGAGATAGCCATACTTTATACGAGCCAGAGTGTACTTGTAAGGCACCGTTAAAATGTCAACAGTTACGCAATCTCTACCGTTGCGTTCACTGTAATTAGAGTGGTTCCCAGGGATACGCGTTGGTCTTGTCTACACTTGATTCGGATATTATTGAATTCTATATTTGTTAGAAATATTTACAATTTTATTACAATGGTGTAGGATAGATAGATGGATAATAATTCGAGGTCTAATTTAAGTTCCTTTCTCTTTACCACCCTTTTCGCATAAGGAGAGGATGGGAAGAGGAAGTGGATTTGACGGTGGAGGAGATGCATAGGAAGGGGAAATATCCTCTTTATGTGCGTCTCCTCCGTCGGATAAGGGTCGGCAACGCATCTGAAATTGCGGATGTCTATAGGCAGCGGTCGCTTCGCCGTTTTGGCGGATTCAGGTGGCCGCTTGGTCGTTTGCCACCTTATGATATATGTGTAGTGTAATCTAATATCTTTAGTGTTTGCAACTGAATTGTTGATTTAGCTAAGGATCCTTCTTAAGAAATATTCAAGATTACTTAATACCCATATGTTACAAAGTTACGTTTCTTTTTAAGGTTATTGAGGTTAACGTATACGCTAAAGGATAAGTATACTGCTATGTAATACTCTAAAATACACGACCTTTAGAGCGATGCAAGGCACTAAAATGATATTTTAATTTCTATTTCGAACTAATTTTTTGTTCTAAGAATTCTAATAGTTTTTCACCAATATTATGCTTCATATCCTTTTAAGTGCCGAATAGTTAATAAGCTAGGTTATCTCGCCACTTAATCTGTTTATGTATTTTTTTTAATATAATCCTAGTTTTCTAATCATTATCGTAAAAAGGTGCAATTACATTTTTCTAGTTTTTAAAAATTAGGCTGATTGACAGAGGTTCAAATTGTGTAAAACGAAAGGAATTTATGCTAATTTTGTCTGGTATTTAAATAACTTTGGTATAATTTAAACTCTCCAGCTAGTACTCAGAAAAGACAAATTAATAAAACACCTAAAAGGCTCTCCAGAAATATACGAGAAGTTGGCAAACAGCCAGAGCCGCTCCCGCCTTGTTATACTGCGGAATAGGAAAGATATAGGAATGTAAATCAAATTAATGCTCGGATAGCATTTATTCCGATACGATTCCAAATACTGCAGTATACTTAACCTCTTTTAATATTAATGCAACAACAATTTAGCCTACGGATGTAATGGAAGTAGAAACCTTTTCAGGTTAATCTTTTCGTTTTGTTTTTAATGTTTAAAATAATGAGAGAGTTTATTCATATCTTACAGCTTAATATAATTCTAAAAAAGATGAAAAAAAATATCTGTAATTTATTTCCCATTTCATAGATTAAAAAAAAAAATCTAAGAGCTAAATCATTTGTAGGTTTGGTTATTCATTGCTTACTAATTTGTCTAATTAGTGTTTCAATTTTCAGGTATCTAAAGATGACAAACGAAGATTTATCCGGTTTTTAGGTAAGAATTTCTATGAATAAAATTCAAAACAAATCATATAGCGAGCATAGGAATACAAACAAAAGAAGAACGAAATGTTACGCTATGCGTAGTTAAATCATCATGGGAGAGTACATTGATAGACATTCTTATATTAAAAATCTGATACATACCAATCGTAATGTAAAAGTAACGTCAAGGATAATTAGTACATTATTATCGTGTTTACGGACGAGTGCCTTCAGAAGTCTTAGTGATCAAAGTCATTTTACGCTTCGCGGCTTGACCCGTACTGATATTACTTTAGACAATCCGCTTTCATATCGTAATGATTGTACTTTTTTTAATGATTTATTTTTGTTCTATTCATTTTATCCATTTACGGCAAAATTTTCAGGAAACTCGTTGAGGAGTTTTTCCTTCAAAAATTGACCACTTCCGAGATCAATTAAACAAGGCCGGGCTAGGATTAGGCAACATGTTTAAAAACATGTGCTCGTTCATATAATGTAGGTTTTATCAAGAAATCTGATGAGGGAAGTTAAAACGCTTTGAGTTGGCCTATTTAGTGTCTGCAGGTTGGAACACTTAGAGACTTACATTTTGACGATGACACGCAGAGTTGAATTGATGGAATGTCGGAGCGATCTGTATGTTTTTGGCTGTAACTATTAAAACTGCGGAGTCCTAGAATCGGCTTTATTCCTAATAAACACAATTTTAACAGATCGGTCATAGAATAGATTTCTAGCAATGCAACAAAAAGATTAGAAAAATGAAGTCCGGCAATATATACTTACGATTTTTTTATATTTAACTTCAATGTAAACTATTATATGTTTGATTATTCTTACCGTCTATTAAGTTAAACGAAACAAGTTTCTTCTGTCCACTTAATATTCCTTCCATACCACTAAAACTTGTAACTTAATAAAAAAAACTTATACAATCTGTTTGCAAATTCCTCATTGCGTGATAACAATATTGAATTGGCTTTTGCATAATCATTCGAGTAATACACGATGTTAAAGCATACACCACGAAGCTAGAGGACAATACCCATGGCCTTGCGTTTACACCGATACAGTTCGATGAACCCGACAGTTCCAAATTAAGACTAAATTCCAAGCGCTTTGAGTAAAGACGAATATAGATTAGACATATATTTTAATTCTAATATGTTCTCCCATTTAACGACGTGAAAGCTGACGGTTCGTGAAATGGAGACGAGCTCTTTGTTTAATTGGAACTACCCTTTGATGTGTGAAATAATTTTTATGTCTCATTTTTGATGATAGCATCATCTTTTGTCCTTATCTACCACTATGTGGCGCACCAAGTTCTTATTTTATAGATGGATATTGGTCGTTGCTTTCTCAATCAGGTCATTTTTCACGCAATCCGTCTATTTCCAGGCCAATACTAGTAGGAATTTCCTTAGCTTGTGTACCTCAAAATAAAGGAAACTCCACTGTCCTTAACAATGTAACCAAGTGTATAGTAAACAGTGTATAAGTTGACAATTAAATACCTGAAGTCCTAAGGGATTGTGTTCACAACGAACACTTACCGGTTCTTCAAACACGATACGATACTTGAATATGAATGGTCCTTGAGTTTAATTCGTAGGCGCCCGATTATGTCATAGCTTTTAAGATACCGATATAGTTATTGTTACAAGACGACATTGTTACATATTAAAGTAGTCTGAGCTTTCATAACATCTGTTTTGAAGCTTTGAGATTATGTACAGAGTCCGTGAAAACAGTGTGGGGCTGTTTTAAGACAAACTGGAAGGAAATTGACATGTTGGTGAACGACCGTAACTGTCACATTGCAGGCGATGACTCTCTTGCGGCGTCCGTTACGTTATAAGCAGGCTCTCTCTTTAATTTGTTAAAGTGTTACGCCGATATTGTAGTAAAGCTTTAAAGAGAGAGCATGACTTGTTAATTTTTTTATGTCAGTTTTGTAGCGTGAGGTTAAAGATTTGATGGAGTAGAAATCTCAATTTTTATATTTTGAGTACACATAGCTGAAGCTGTTTTTTCCTGATTGAGAAGACGGTGATGACGTTCGAAGTTGCAAAATATCATGTTAATTTAATTCGATATTTTATACTCTAGCTCTCGGATAAGTTAGTGTGTAACTAAAGGAGGCAATGTAGCACTTAATAGTTCTGGCTTATTGTTGAAAAAAGTATCAAATAAGGAAATAAGAATCTACAAGCTTATATTATTTAAAAAAGAAGAGTATATGTGATCACTGTATAAATCGAAGTCCATTCGGCCAGCGCACACCTAATGCTCTATTGCAATGGAATTGCAAATAAGTATGATTTAGATAAATCACATGCATAATAAAGTAATCAGTGGTGCAATGCGATCTCGCTCAAGTAATGAACTGGCGGCGCGGTTACATTCCATGAAGCAAATAAAAGCTGGGTATATCTGACCAATACATGATTGGTACTTTGTAATTTAGAGGATAGCAATAAAAAGAAATGAAGATTTAAAAATCGATTACTACTATCGCGTCTCAAATCTAAATGAATTATTGAATTCAATTATTTATAGAAAATCGATGCGATAACTGAATCGACTTTAATTAAGCGACAATTTTGATACGTATCAAACTGAATTTAACTAAGGAAAGTGAACTGCGGATACTGCGATAAACGTAGCCAATGAACAAATATATTTCGTATATTGTGTTGGTATTGCTATAATCTGATCAACATTATTTTGGGTAATATCATTAAAACTACGTTTTGTACTGCGTTAAGTTTCCTAGTAGGAAGTAACACTATTATTGAAATATAGACGGTACTGAGAAAATCTATTTATATTACTTTATCGATTGATCCACGATCATACCGTACCAAGGCAATATTTCACGTGGACCTTTGAGATTGTTCTGATTGTATCGTCTCAAGATATCAAACTGGTCCTTCCTTACTTCACTTTCACGCCACCTACGAGGTCTTGTGTGTCCATTGTCTATTTGCGTTGACATACAAATTTAGATATACGCTTCAAATTTTAATTTAACATCATCATTTGACGTCTCTCAAAATAATTTCACCGAAATAATTTCTAACCTAACATTAACTGTAGAAACGCTTCATTCGTCCTGTACTTGAATATTCATTCACTATTTTTAATTGACATTTAAACAGCCTTACTAACTTTACGACTTAACAGTATGTCCCACACTGCAGCATTCAATAGTATTCTGGCCTCGAGTAAGAGCGCTTTCCAATACACAAGTCGACACACTTTGCTGTTTACAATACAATTTTCGTGTCTGTTCTGAGACATCGGAACTTGTATCCGAGGTGTTCGTTAGCAGCAGTAAAATAGACTTAATAGCCGTGTGTGGAGGCGTCGGATAAACTAATCACCGCATCACATCTCGAACGTACCGTAAAACCAAACCGATAAATTCGTAAACCAGTGTGAGGCTGGTCTATTACTCTTTAAATCTCTTATGGGGCATATCGAACCGTAACGTTCTTAAAGTTTTCTTAATACCAAACTTAAGTTCCCTTAGTATTAGACGACGCTGGCTGGGTCGCGGTAGATTGCGCAAGCGTTCCCGTGACCCAACCACTGGCGGATAGAAGGAACGCCGCTGGGTTTTTAGTGGGTATTCCGGCCATTTTCCATCTTTCCGGCCGGCGTGTCCCACATACCGCCCCTGGTTACGGGGGGAATCGTAAATGCATTTTCCCACATACCCCCCCTGGTAATGCCCCTGGGGGGATGCGTAAATGCATTTTCCCAGCGAGAAAAAAAAAAGATCCCTTCTGCAACCAACTCTCTTTAGATATCGAGGTTTATCCGTCTCTTGAGGTCTAGACGTTTGGGAAAGCGATCTGGGATCATGAGAAATGTATGCCTTTGCAGTAAACTGGCGATATACAGCACGATATGATTGATATCTCGAACGTTTAAGGGATAAACGTTTTCTCATTGTGGCCAGCATTGCTACCCGATGAAGCGTTTCGATTAGGAAACCGTTTCATTTGTAATTGAGAAACGCAAAGTAAATGTACGTTTTAGATCTAATTGTGAATTGCTAGAATAAATGCTAGCTTGTGAGAAGTTATTGTAATGATTAATGTACATTCCGCGATAAAAACTAGTGAGAAAATAATTTAACATCCAAGGTAAGTAATTGCTCCTAACTTCGTGCAATAAAAATATAAAAATTTGATACTCTTGACGCGTGTATAAATTATTGTATACTACAAAATTTGTCGTAAAGAAAACAAAACTGTCCTTTAGCAACTTTCGCCGTCTATAAAAAATTACGCTCTTAAAAAAAAGATATCAATTACTGATAAGAAATGTGAATTCAATGATCTTGTATACAATACTTTCTTTTGAATGAAATTAACAGTGTCATTGTGTGTTTTAATTTAAGTTTTGTGTAACAGTTGTAACGATGCTTCCGTAATTTGTGACGTATTACAAGAGTGGTAAATGTCATTATTGATTACATTATGTCTATCACCAGGTTGTCTCATATGGTTTATCGTGTTTACTCAAGTTATCACTTTCATTACACTGAAATTAATGCCAAAAATACATCGATACTTACGATTTTAAGAAATCGAAAGAAACAACACAGTTTTCTCTGTTTTTAAGCTTATTATGGTTAATTTTATTATTATTTATAGCATTAAGATTGTATTTTTTTTTAATTGATTACTCTACAGAAAAAATAATTGCCCTTATTTAGAATGTTGGTTTATGACGTATCATCAATTTGCAGTATGTGCTGCCCTTCCGTACATTTCTATCAGCCGTCATATCTGAATCCTTTCCCTTCTTAAGCATGTCCTCTTTCACACAATCCATCCATACTTTCTTCGGTCTTCCTCTACCTTTGTAGCCATCCACATGCAATCTTAACATATGGGCATAATTGTAAGTTTACACTAACACCTTTGATCTCTTTGATGTCTGAAATAAATGATTATTATTATTATAATTTAAATGACTATTTTCATAAAAAAAAATATGAAAGTCATTGTTGTAGTCGAGGAAACGGAACGTTTCCTTTTCAACGGAGTGAAACGTCGTTATGTCAGGACATCGTGTCATCGTCGCCTGGTCTCGTCGCATCTTTCTAGTTCGTCGCGTCTTTTTAGTTTTTATTTTACACATCTCTTTGTGCTTTGTGCAGGACTTTGTTACGTAACAAAATAAAGTCTTGTGTGTAATAAAACAAATGTGGCGAGGACATTATCGGGATCGATTTAGATTTAAAGAAATTCCAAAACGGTAGTTTCTTAAGAAAACAGTTTTACGGGCGTCGCTGTGGCGGGAAGCCGCTGTTATTTTTCATCGGTCTTTCTTTTTCCGCCGGCTGACGGTGCGGCCAGTTCGGGACGCGGAAGTCGCCACTTCTAATTTGCCGTAATAAATCTGAAGGAAGTTTCGACACATTCAGTATGATTTATTTAGTTTAAAATAGATTTTTTTGGCTTTGAATTGCTCATTAGTTAAGAGTTCTTATATTTCAATGGGTAAAGATTTGTTTATTTTCAGTTTGCGTCTTTATAAATGTTGATTATGTTATTTAATATGAAGGCGTTGATCTTTAACAAATTCTTTGTTTTAATTGACTTCAAAAACGAGGCGGTTCTCAATTTGTATTTATTGTATTTGTTAGTTGACTAGTTACTAGCTTGCGCCCGCGTCTCCGTCCGCGTGGAATTAAATAAAAACGAATAGCCTTTGTGATCAGACTATCCACTACATCTCTGCCAAATGCTATCGAGATCCACTCAGCCGTTTAAGATACAACCTCTAACAATCCATCAATCCAATTGGCATCCAAATACTTTTGGCAATAACATTGGTAAAATTTCACGAATTTTCGTTTTGTTATTCAATCTTCCAAAAACTATTTTCATGAATGATATAAGATTTGTGTGAACCGAAAGAAAAATATTATGTACATGACATAGTTACGTATAACTGTCATCGGATTTGGGAGTGTTACGGAACAAACTGGCATTATACATGAATCACCGAAACTAAATTGAAATGGTTGATATGATCTAGTTTTTACGGATATAACTTACTAGGCATATGTGGGCAGAATGTTTTTTGTTAAATGTTTTGTAACACTGTAAAGCATTGGTTAGGAGCGCAGTGCGCACGAGTTAACATAAAATTGTGGTTTTTGTTCAGAGGTATTAAAATTATTATACCACGGATTAGTAGATTAAAAAATTGTATAATGTAACAATATTTATGAATTTTAGATGTTTGTGTTCAGCTGTTCGAATTTACCACCTTCATTATACTATTTTCTTCCACATTTTTATATTTGATAGCTCCCATCCATCTGTTTACTGTAAACTTTTAAAGAGATTAAAGTTCTGATATTTCTAAGATACGATGTTTAACTGCTCCAGTGTTGCTATAAATTATAGTAACAGCACTAAAGATGGTATAAATGCTTGCTGTTTATGTTAATCTTAGAGAATTTATATCTCTATGCTTTTACGTTGGTCTGAATTGAATTGTTTATGAGTTGTTAGAGAGTATGCAGTACAGTAGAACAGTTGCGCTGGCCTCACATGCGTTGTTTTAGGTTACCGGCGCTAGTGCGCGAGAGTATTATACTAGTTGTATGCCAACGATTTGAACGCTACTGTCAATTTTAATGTCTGCTTTCTTAATTTTCGACGCAAACTTTTTTTTAATAAATTTAATTTTTATTAAGTTCTATGGCTTTGTATTAAATTACAACTGGCTATATTAACTAATAAGCGTCTGGTCTACATCACATCATTTTAATTGATTCTATTTCGGATTAACTCGTGTTGCCTTTGCTTCGGTCGGTTGCTTAAGTTCGTATTTCTATTTATTAAAGGTAGTTTGGTAAGTCTTTTGATTGTTTTGGAAACATGAGATATTTATCTATTTGTTTTGATAAGCTTTAGTTCCTTCCAGATCTCATTTCGTATGCAATGTTTAAAGGTTGAATGCAACAACAATGTTTCTTGTATGCAATATTTTATTGTTAGTCTAAATAGCGACATGGTACTTCGAGTTTGGCATTTATCTTATTGTTTTGCAAGCGATGGATGAATTGTAATTTAAAGGTGAACAATGTTGTTACTGGCCTTTTTTTTAAATGGTTTAAAAAATGTAATATGAAGTTCTATAAGCATACAAATCGGATAATTATTATTTTTCAACACAAATAAAATATGTAATGTATTTTAACAGATTTTTAATGTAATTTGTTAGCTAATTATGTGAGCCAATTAGGTAACTAGACAAAGTGTCACCATCGAAAATTATTGTTGTCCAAGAAAATACTATCTTCTGGAAAAGCATGCATAATTTGTAAGTCGCGAAGCCTTAGGGCAATTGAAATAGAAGCTATAATCGCATTGACTTATCTCACTCTCACCTCATTACTGGTGGGCTCGTTAGGTAAAAGTATTAACGCGTCGATAGTCGTAGTCGTTCCCGTGATAAGTTCGTCGTGATCGGACGAATGACTCGGTATAGAGTAAATTGGATTTCCTAATAAGGCTCCACTTTGTCTAAGTCTTGCTGCCTATTATGGACCAATAACAATATACGAGAAAGTTATTCTATGGTCCGCCTCGATATTTTAAGATTGGCGAATAAATTACATGTTTGCTTTAAGTAGATTTAAAGAAAATTATGAAGTTTACAGGAAATAAGTGACGAGTTATGTAATCACAGTTTCTTTTCTACTATACTTTCTTTTATAATGTGTTTCGGAACTTCCCTGGCGAAAAAAATTTTACTGAAAAAAACACTGAACTATTCAAAATTTTGCCTTCTCTTATAAGATATTACATTCATATTGTATTTGCTTGGTTCATTCTTAACTACCAAAACAATTTGGAATTGACCACACTTGTAATACGTCAATGATAAATCTCCCAGAGATGGTAACTCGTTTATTCTCTAGTAACATATTACAAGACGTGGAGAGTGTGTCCGATATAAACATTATTCAAGTTGTTTTGACAGACGTCCCACATCAATGAACGTAGAATCGGCAGAACCTGTTATTGAATGTCATAGGTTTTGTCATTACCTAAGCAAGATTAAATTCCATTGAACAAGTATACAATCAGATTATGCAGTAATTGTTGAGATTTGTTCTGCAATGTGGTTTAAAGAGCAATATCAGAGAGACTTCTTTAGGAACACTACATACAAATCTAAACTAGAATATTTTGATAGATAGGCTATCATATTTTAAACATTTTGTGGTTCTTATTCAAACGCATTCAAATGTGTTTTATGATAACTCCCGTGTGATCTCTTTGGCGCCTTAAGATTAATTACGCTACAAGAAGCGACAAGATAATTTGTGTCTACAGACCAACAAACCACGCTCCTGTTTGTGGCCCAATCTCTCACTACAGAGAGACCACCTGTTTTCTATGAACGCCCACTCGTTGCTTGTTAAAACAAACCTCCTTTGTTGGATTGTTTATCTCTCTTTATGATGATGGTTTGGACTCGTAATACATTATATTTAAAGCAGTGAAAGGTATTTTATGTTACGTTTTTATTCGTCATCGTTAATTTTTTTTCAACGATCTGTCTTTGGTGTGGTTGAAAGGGGTTATAAGGAGCATTAGAAAACCTTTAACTATTATGATGTCTTTTTCTTTTAAGTGAGAACGATTTACTTTAATGCGTTACAAACGTAGTTTGTGACATGTTTTTTCGTAACGTATTTGCAGAGCTATATCAATCAAACTTGACAGAACCTTTACGATGTAACAATAGTGTTGATAACCGAATGCTTGACGCAAGTGAATGGTGAACATGAGACGCCCATGGTTTTGTCATTTGTCAAACAATGTAAGATATTCGTTGTGGTTGGCGACACACTATACGATTGTGAAACCACCAAACAAGATAGTACAGTAACAGATCGTTACGTTTTTGATTTTGTAATACCATATGTGAAGTATGATAACATGGAAAATGTACATAATATGCTATTGAAGCGAACTGATACAAATTTTTACACTTTATGGTCGGTTTCGAATTGAAAAGTAGGATTGGACTTGGCATGTCATGGCTTTGTCAAGTGATTACCAAGAAATACCTTTGAAATACTCACAGATACATGAAAACACCGTTTTAATTGATTATTATATTATGAGGTTGGCTTTCAAATGGGACTTCGAATTAAAAAAAAGTGACATGTCAAGGCTTCTATTATGGGTACAATAAAGCTCTATCAGCAAAAAACTTATTAAGTTATTAACTTTTTTGGCTACTAATGGTTTTTGTTGCGGAGTAACTTATTAATAAGACTTAATGGGTACTAGCGACGGTGTCTGATTTAATATGTTACATTTTTTGTCGCATTCGCACTCAGTGTTTCTCTCAAAAAATTAAGTAAGAAGAGAAGGATGAAGAGTTAAAGATTCTGATTACTTACTAAACTAGCGCGTACCATCCTTCGACCACATCTTCACCTTGGTCTAGGTGGGATAGTGGTCAAGCGCTGGTTTTTGCAATTTAAAAAAAAAATCTGATTTCCTAATTCTTTTCTCCCCCGATACATTTCATATGCTACGTAAGAGTGTTTAGAGAAATACATCTTTATAGTGTCATAAAAATTTATTTTTCGATGTTGAAGTTGCCAGTGGGGTATGAACCAGTAGTGGTCGGTTTCATTCATCATTCTATAGTTTTTGTTTATAGGATAAATGTAAAAACCATGATCGTCGATGCGGAGCGAAGCAATGCGGCCGCTGTAACCTGATCGGATCGATTAAGTGATGAGATGCGGTTTTGCGTGAGACAATGTTATATCTACAATACTTTTAAATTCTTTATTTCATTTTATCATCTTACACTTAGAGATCGCACACCCGACTAAACTATCGCAAAACTGTTTTGTCTCGCTTTCATTCCTATGAGCAATGGAGGTGCGTACACTACTCTATTTTTAGTTGTGTAATTAAACAGTTTAATTGGCTGAGAAACAATCGACAATCGTACAACAGTTGTGCGAACGCTTATGTGCAACAGCCGAAACTTAAGAAGCAAATAGTTTTTAATTTAATTCATTATTGAGTTCAGAGAGAGGGAGCCGTTTTCTATGATTTTATGTTAGTGAATGTTGTAGTATGTTTTATGTTAGTGTTCCCATGCGACTTCATTCGCATAAATTCATTAATAGCAAATGTAAAAATGACATGACGTAACAAAACTTGGCAATTTTTCTTCATTGATGTTGACAGCAACTTATGGTCTCTTTCCCACATTAGGGTTTTATCCAAAACATTTACCCCCTAAGTTTAATAGCGTGAAAATATATAGCCTAAAGCGTGACGTAAGTGTAAGGCTTTTTATTAAAAAATGAATTATTCAAAAATATGGTGTAATTGCTGACATCTTAGGCAACAAGAAATGTGTGTTTACGCTTTATTATAATAGTGTAGATTAGAATATAACCATTTGTATTTCAAAGTAATTTCATACCTCCTCATAAACTGACTTATATGATTATGTTGTCTGTATTTTAAAATATACGTAGAAAGGTCTCTGTCTGACCGTCTTCGCGGAAGTTTTATTTTTTTTTAACTTCTGTCAATGTATGGATGTCTCAAAATAAATTTAAATACGTGGAAACAGGTTTTTGTTGTCACACAAGCTTTGAGCTTTTATTATTAAAGTAACCTAGTTGTAACTTGAAGAGTGGGTATAAACAAAGCTAAAAATAGGTTAATGAGTATTGATGTTATGGTGAGATTATTTTTTTATATTTAATTGAGGTGTCAATGATATTCGGTTTTTAGGGACTGGTCTATACATGTCTATGAATCCTACTTTACTTATATAAATTCTATGAACATAAATTTAGCTTTGTTAAAAAATCCCAATCGTATGTTTGAGATGTTTTTAAGAATACGGAATGGATAACAGCTAATAAATGGGCAAGGCAAAGGTATTCACACATACAAGTATTTGTGAAGACTCACTAAGTAGTATTTACTGAATGTTCATCATCATAATGTCAATGTTGGACAGTGACCTCGAAAAGCTACCAAAGAATTCGATGGTAAAGGTCACCGTGTCGCTTATTCCATCAACAATACTCAATTTGATGAGAAAAAGATAAGTTATTCACTAGATAAATATCTTTAATAGGTCACAGCAGTATTTTTAATTTAATTTACTCTCATTCCTCCCAAGAAGTACCGTAAGTTACTCCTTAAGGCAAGCAAGGCTGTTCAGATGACATTTGACTATTTACAAAAACTTCAAGGTGCATACAACCCTTAGTAAGCAGTAATTTTATATCGGGACAGCTGTCTCGTGCCTCGAGCGACATTTGCAAAGACTGCACCTGTTCTTAGGGAATAACAATGATTGTCTATATTTAGCTAAGAGCTGACTGGAATTGTTTTGAAATTCCAGTACACGTGCTTTTTATAATACAACATTTGAAACAATTATTTGTACTTATACGAGAAATAATATCGATGTAAAGGTCACTATGTTGCCGATAGCAGAAGCACTCTAGAAACAAAAACACATCACAAATTTAGAATGTCAAAAGTTTGCATTTACGGTTACGTTTTTAAATATTCTATTTTCAAAACGGTTATAGATCAAGATGTACCTAATTATTTTAATGTAATTCTCAATTTCCGTCTGAATCAGAATTAAGGCAATCGTGTGAAATAATTATAACCCAGATTTGATAAGAATCTATACCGTCGTTGATACTTTTGTTATTTTTGAATTCATTGTTGTTAAAGAATGACAGTTTTGCGTATTGTTCATTTGAAATTATTCTAGCTTACGTGCTACTTTCTAAAAGAACATTCCCATGATAAAATATAAAAATAAATAAAATAAAATAATGTTTAATCCTTTGTCAACACTACAATTATAAACAAAAAAATATTAAACACAAAAAATGAGAAACATAACTAATGAAAAGAAAAAGAAAAAAGAATATTTTAAATTAGCGTTGCAATGCTGACCGGATTGGGCCCTCGCTCAGCTATAAATGCTGGATGCTCCTCCTCCTGATACGATGTTTACTCTGTGGATCTATACCGTTATTGATTTACTTAGCGAATTAATTGTTTACTGACTGCTAGTGACTTAGTCTGCGAGAGACTAAATAAAAAAACAGAGCGCCAATTTGCTTTTCCATCCTTGTAACCTATCATTTTTAAAAATACTGTCCGGATCTGTTTAGCCATTCATGATATATGTGGATACCAACATCTACACAGCCTTCTTTTCAAATTTTCCCGTTTATTTTAGTAAGTAGTCCTACCAACAAGAATTGTATTTCCTTTAATTTCAATGTTATTTATGAGATAGTGTTAACCTCAGAAGTTTTAATTTATTATTTGTAGCTATAATTGTAACAGATGATTTCTATCAGGTAAACGCTGCTTTTAGAGTAGCGGTCCCTCACGCGAGCCGTTAAGTCGTTCAGGGCTGTCCAATATTTTATTTTGTCGGGGATTTTACTCTAGGTAATTTTTTGAAATGTGTTAGTTATCACAAATTGTTACCCGCATTCTTTTCGAATCTTTACTTTTGTAAGTGGAATTTTTAGTTTGGATTAGAAAGTCTAGTAAGACCGAAGAAAGTATGGATGTATTGTGTGAAAGAGGATATGCTTAAGAAAGGAGTAGATTCAGATATGACGGCTGATAGAGACGTATGAAAGAGCATTACATGCCGACCCTCCATAAGGGATAAGGGCAAGGGCAAAGGGGTTGATGATGATGATGATTAGAAAATCTAGTCATAGGAACTGCAATTTCTGGGTTCATAATATTGATGTAAAATATTTAGTTAAATTTTTGCGATTCTTAGACTAATTTTATTTGTGTGATCTTTTTATTAAATTCCGTGTATCTCAAATGTTAAAAAATAGCTAGATCTATTTCTACTAAAAATGCGACTCTCAAGTTTACCAAACCTGGTACACAATCACGATTTACCTATTAGTTGTTTCGCGAGCTATTGTTTTGACATAATGCTCGGTTATCGCTGCAACTTCTGCAAACGTAACTGATGCGTTTCAAACCAAATACAATTTATATATCTCCGTACATGTAAAGGAAGAGGTTAAGCTAAGCTTGGCTGAACTATCAGTCTTGTAAGGGATAGTTAAGTGTTCCGTATTTGGTATCAAAATGTAATTTGTCTTTACTTATCTATAATCTTTTCTTTACAGTCTTCGGTTACATGATGCTTGGTATTTTCATCATTTAACGTATGTCTCCTTGTTCGTTCTTTATCTTGTGTGCAAGAGAAAGTATCTGTGAAATAGTTAGCTTGCACATTTTTGTTGTAACAAAAGGTGGCAAACGAGCCAGGGGCCACCTAAAACCGCTAAAATGGCGAAGCGACCGCTGCCCATAGACATCCGCAATTGCAGATGCGTTGCCTACCCTTACCCGACAGAGATGGAGATGCACATAAAGAGGATATTTCCCCTTCGTATGTATCTCCTCCTCTGTCAAATCCACTTCCCCTTCCCATCCTCTCCTTATAAGAAAAGGGTGGTAAAGAGAAAGGGACTTAAATTAGGCCTCCGGCACCACACTTATCAGACGAAATACGGAATTGCTTCCATTTCACGCCCGTCTTCTGTGTGGTCGTGGTATTAGACCGGGCGTGCCGGCCCATTCGTGCTAAGATGCTAAAGCGGGCACTACCACTATAAAAGCCGCCATCTTCTATTAGATGACTAACTTAAATAGTAAGAATTATATTTTATCTTTTTTAGTTATAAT
This sequence comes from Papilio polytes, assembly GCF_000836215.1. NCBI lineage: Eukaryota > Metazoa > Arthropoda > Insecta > Lepidoptera > Papilionidae > Papilio > Papilio polytes. The sequence goes on from NW_013525513.1 coordinate 1,242,255, forward strand.
TAACATGTTATATTGCATCATCCTGCAATCGTTCTACTCAGGCATTAAGATATCATGAGATGCCGCTGTTATGTCTTCCTGCAAATTGCACAGGTTGTCACTTTATTTATGTAAATTTGTTATGCAATTATACATCTTTAACATGTACGATGATCGTGTAATTATTGATTTCGCATGCGCATGTCCTCGTCAAGAGCAGGCGCTCCGTCATTTGTTACGGGCACGCCTCTTACGGGATCGCTGTAGGGTGTAGTTAGGAACGTGGGTAGCGACCTGATGCTATCATTTATTTCGCTATTATAGCTCGATCAACCTGTTACGTAACGACCACCTATATCAGTACAGTTTATAGTCAATAGGGTTGCCACATTGTTAATTGTTGTTAGGGCTGTATTGTGTTACCAAACAATTTTATCTTAAATTTATAAATTAATGAAAGAACCCGTAACGAAATTACAAGCATGGATAGATCTCAGTTAGCTTGTAGTAAATTAACTTTAATATAAGTGATATTTAATATTGTTGATGTCTGATGCAAAATGCAGTATGGTTAGTTGACATCGTGACGATTATTCAAGCGAGTCATCAGTTGTAATTGCTGGTTGGCAATTCACAGTTTTACTGCTAAGCCGTGAACGTAAACGTATGTGTTATTCGATAACTGACCTAATTTGTAATCTTTGTAGGAGTTCTTCAACACATGGTGTAGAATTATTTAGGTAACGATGTAATGTACCTACAAATGTAACTTTAGAATAATTCTTAAGGAGATAATGTTTAACTGTGGTTAAAAAAAAGCTTGTTATTTACTTATTATAAGTTAACTAGCTGTTTCACGCGACTATGTCCTCGTGAAATGAAATTAAAATCTTATTAATTGTGTGTTATTCCTTATTATGTTTTAAATCTATGCCTTTCAGCGATCATTTTAGCCGTTCTGGATATACTTCATCCATCCATCTAAAGTAAGATAATCGTTTAGGAAGATATACATATGATTGCTTGTAATAAATTTCTTTTTACAAAGTAAAAGTTGATTGATTTATTTATCGTGTGCCTGTTTACAAAACGTCGGCACATCAATACACTTTCCTTTTTCAAACACTTTTCCTATATTTGTGTATTCACACCAAACTTCCGTTTTACAATTTATTTAGATGTCTTCATGTCATTTGTTAAGTAAATAGAACTTTCGCTTTGTATTCCCTTTCAAGTCATCATGTTCAGAATACGCTTTTAAATAAATAAATATTGAAATGCATTATAAGTGATTATTAATTGACATTCGCCGCTTTTCCGTTTTCCGGTTCGGTTTCATGTTCACACAGTTTCAACAACCATAAATATTAGCTTATCATATAAATGCACTTTTTTGTATTTCCTCTTGAACTTCCATCGTTATGTGGTACAAATATTAATGTCATCAGATTCAAATGCTTTTGTATTTCTAACCAATACCGGAAATATATAAAATATATTTTGAGACCGGCGCCATCGTTATTATGGATAGATGCATAATTTACTCTGACAATTGTTTTCAATACTTAGAAATATGAAATTGAAGTAGAGGCAGATGTGTTTGCTAATCCGATTTCCACACTAATTTCAGATGACTTAACGATTATAAAATTTACTTAAATATTTAAAATATCAATATGTTTTAGTATAGCGGTAAATTAATCGTAATTAATACGTACTCGCTACATTAATTCGATATTCTTAAGCGTAAAGCTAATGGCGCGTGTACGTAAAACGTTGCGGTTATTTTTTATGTAGTTGTTGGTCCAGCTCGGGATGGAATAGCATTTAGCAGCCAGTTCACATGTGTAGTTATTTTGCACCTTAACTCCACCTGTACTTTAACAGGGCCGGTTATACAGATCAATTTTGTATTGTTTTAATTAACTAGCTGTTCCCGTGCGGCTTCATCCGCATAAAAATATGAACATTTTACTTTGTTTACATGTCAAAATGACATGACACGATGACACACCACGGTAACCTTGCTTTTTTAATGTTGGCAGCTTGTGGTTTATGGTCCCATTCCCACATGAAGGTTTTTCCAATTTATATATTCCCCAAGTTTAAGAGCGTAAAAATATATAGCCTAAAGCGTGTCGTATGTGTAGGGCTTTTTATTAAAGAAAGAATTATTCAAAAATGTGCTGTGATTGCTGACATCTTATGTCACAAAGTAGTGTTTGTTTATGCTTTATTATATTAGTAAAGATTAGCAATAGAAACATTCATAACTAAGTTTTTGTAGTATACTAAGAAATAATGATCCTTCGTAGAAGTTAAATTAATGAAATAACTTGCAACTAATTTATTTTTAGTAGCAATTTTTAACAGACATGATAGTTGAATTACCAAAGAGTTGGCAAACTTGTGAAATAAATAAAATAAAAAAACAAAATAATGTAGAATTGTCGGGTTGTTATAAACCATAATTCTTTAATAGTCTCGGCTTATGGTAATTTTATAGAGTTACCGACGACTGGTATTTGATACGCATCGCTACTTTCGATTATTTTTTTTATGGTAATTGTTAGATATTTTTAGTCTTACCGACTTAATACGCAAATGCTGACGTTGGCAACACTCTTGAATTTTATTTTCAAGACACGTTGTTTCTTAATTTATTTTAAATTTATATATTGCCCGTTTTCGTATGTTACAGATCAAGTTCCACAGATTTACCATTCACTTTTGTATTCAAGATTGAAATAAACAATAAAGTCATGTTAAATCAGCATTACAAATCTCAATAGAATATCTTACTTAACAACTTATTTAACTTGGTTACTTTGAATAAGTTTTGTTTTGAGACATAATTGTGTCAAAGACTACTCGTATATTATCTTGGTGTTATAATCGCGTCTGCGTCTACGGAAATAAATGCTTTCATCCGGTCAAGACGGATTGAAGTTTTGCTTATTGAATAGACTGCCTGTGATTGCAATTTACTGAATAACGGTTAGTTTTGTCACTTATAAATGAAACCTGTTAAAAGTGTCTTTATATAGCAACATTCAGACAAATAAATCCGGTTCCTGTCATAAATAATTTACTTATTCGACTCAATATCTCTTGAATATCAGAAGTTCTTTCCGGTTATTGTGGTTTCTGATGTTGATGTCGTTTTCGTGGATGTTTAAAATTTGTTTTAACAAAGGTGTAGTATGGTGGTAGATAGAATCACCTGCTCTGTGAATAGGAATGCGGTTATCTCGCAGGCTGGCCAATATCGACTTGTCCGTCACTAGACGCGATCAGACCCAATCGTAATTGCAGCTTGCACGCCTGCAGTCATTCCGCGATAGCCTTGTCAGCCTGATATGCCCATGTTTGTGGCCAACGAGCTTATTTGCAAATTATTATCCTACTAATTTACACGGTACACCGATACAAAAACAAGTTATAGCTTCGTAGACGATCATTTAACTTAGCAGTGTAATGGGTTTGAAGTCCACGCGCTCGGACGCGTCGTTCCGCAGTACGGCGGCGCCTCAGTTTGCTCGCGCCACCCGCGCAGCTCACTCGTGTTTAAAAAACCTTGCGTCGCTTTTTATACAGTAACATCTTTCCGAAGTTTAATTTGGAACGTTTTCGACCGGTAAAGTCGGTTTAACTGTCGCTTTTAAGCGAACTCTCGTCGGCCGTTCAAATTTCGCATTGCGATTCGAAGGTGATATTGCTTCACGCTGTTACGCCTGTGCCTTAACAGATAACTGTGAAGAAACGTGTGTAAGCTTCCAAGTGTTGTTATAGCGGAATTAGTGCTACATCAGTGCATTGTGGAAGTTTGTATTTAGTGGAAAGTGCCTTTGTCATCGTGTCGTATGTTACGAGACTCTCGTACCGTTTTCTCTAAAGCGAATGCGAGGAATTGTCTTGTTATTGAGTTTATGCGACCATAGCAGTAGCTTAGTGTTCCTTATGTCTACTTAATGCACGGTAAGTTACACCGAATCTAATGTTATAAAATTATTTTTTATTATATATACTTGTAACTTTTTAATATCTTGGATAAGCTAGATGTCTGGTCGATGGTTTTTGCAGTAAATTTGGTTGCGGTGCAAGAATTTACTATGTCGATATGTTACGTACATTATCACGTGATACTAAACTTGATACTATGTCAAGTTCGAATTAAGTAAGCTTCTTAACCAGTTAAAATCCTTTATACTTCTGACTTAGATAAGTAACTATATTATCTTTAAAGAATATTAACTGAAAGTATAGATTATTGAAATCAATGGAATATACAAATAAGTTTTAAGTCATGAAAATTGGTCTAAGTCAATTAAGAAATTGTATAGCGACTTGGAATGTCGCTATCTAATGTTTATGTAAAGATTAAAATGATTTGTGTGTTAACTTTTATTTTTATCTTGACGTCCAAAGCAAAGCCTGGTAATAAAAATGAATGATTTGCGTCGTTTTCTCAGATGTAAGTCAATGTCAAACGGAGAAGTTGTGTTAAAGCGTGACGAGTTGTCCTAAT